>NC_067457.1:300000-589497 GCF_025434085.1 Hippocampus zosterae | reverse complement strand
TGCTCTGCTTTTGTTTTATGGCAGCCAAGCGCGTGCGAGCTCAAAGTCAAAGTGGAGATGATGAGCTATTAGCCTCGGCGGCCATTGTGTTCGCGCGTGTCAAGGTCGGGTCACCGCGGACGCCATCTTCTCTCGCTCGCTTTCTCTCTCTGCGTCTTCTCGCACCTCATCACTGCTCAGACGGGCTGCGCAGGGGCTACTCGTAATTGCCTCTTTCACCTTCTACATGACGACAATTGCGGGTGAAACAGGAGGCTGCGCGTTCTTTTGCGCTGGCATGCGGCTTTTCTTGGGATGTTTTGCGTACTTGTACTCGCAGGACGGCCTAGGCCGGGGGGCTTTTTCCCGGCGCCGCCATGTGATCCAACGCGGGCGGAGGAGAAAAATGAGCCGAGGAGCGGCGGCGGCAGCCTCCGCTCCGGCTGAGTCGGCACGCCACGCCGGACGTCCGCGCGCGCGTTTCTGGGATGATTGGATCGATGGCGTTTGGACAGGACTTGTCGGAACACGCCTCTTTATTTCAGGCCGCGGCTTCCCGTCGGACGCCGCGCATTCATCAAGCTGTCGCCCGATGGAGATTGTTCTTGAGCGGCGACCGCGATCATGCGTGGCGATAGTTTGCGGAGGTATGGACGCAGCCCCCCCCCCCCCGGAGACCCGCGTCTCGCTTTTGGGGGGGCGAGTGAGGCTCCAAAGACCCACAATGCGGTTGGAGACCCCGGCTGACCTTTGTCACTTGTTCTCCGGTGAAGGTCGGCGATGGTTTTCGCGCTCACCGTGTGATGACGGCGAAATCTCGCCCCCCCCCCCAATCCGTTCCAGACGCAAATCCAATGACTCTGTTCCCCCCGAAAACAGCCTCTATTGATCAACGCGACACGCTCAAAGCGGTGTGATAGTGGGTCAGTGACCATTTAAGATGACGTTGACGTTGACCGATGATTCGCTTTGGTTCTCAAGTTCTTTGGTGTCGGACGTCGGGCCACGCCCATGTGGCGTGGCGCGGAAGAAAGTTTGGGGGAGGGGGGAGGTTGTTGTTGTTTTTTTTTTAGTCAGAGGAACCAGGGAAGAGCTTGGATAAGAATTCGCTTCCGCGGAAGTTGCGCGTCGTAGCCAACAGGGGGCGGCGGCAATGGCTAGCGTTCACCCGATGGCCGTCGGGCGCTGCGACTCCCGGCGCGCCTCGGCGTCGCGGAGGGGAGTCGCGGCGCAGCTGAGAGCCTCGGCTTAATCTTATGCATCATTAAGCACTCGCGGCAAGCCGGCGCCGTTCGTATGCATCATCCACGCTTAATAAACATCATGATGACATAAGATGGAATTCCGGATGAATTTTTATTTTACAGGGAAATGGAGAATTCCTGTCGAAAAGGAAGCGAGAGAGAGGGCAGCAAATTATCTGGGAAGTGCCGAATAAATGCCGCCGCCCCACATCCGGGTTGGATTTCATGTCTCATGATGAGAACTGATTGACGGCCAAGTGGAACAAAACGCTTTGAACGTGCGATTCAGATCAAAACCGGCGCGCTTGGCTCAAATTCCAGATCGCCGCGCCCGCTTTCCGGGTTAGCGACGGCGTGTCTTCGTTTTCGCCGTAGCCCGTCGGCGGCTGCCGGATTGGCGCCCGAGATCGCGCTTTGCAAGTGACGAATGGATGGCGGCAGAATGTAGGCTAATGGAGCCGTGGAGCTAATTAGGCCCAGTCCCGGCGAGCTCTGCTTAAATGTAAATGGATTGAAGGACGGTGAGTGATGGGCTCCTTGCTCGCAATCGATAGCAAAGCAAACTGAATCTATGGAGGGAGAGGGTGGTGTGGGGGGGGCATATTATCTATTATGGGAGTCCGGTGGACGCTACATTAGTACTCCTGGAGTTTCCCCGAGAGAGCCAAATCGATAAATGTATGAAAAGATGATCTGCCAAAACTGTTAAATGGTTCAATAAAAATGAAATGTTAAAAAAGGGGGGGGGGGGGAGGGGAAGAGTTGAATCAAAAGCAATATGAGCGAGAATGATGAAAAGAATGCCAATGGTAAAATAGAGCCAAGCAAGAAAAATCTTTTTCGTCGCGGCCATTAAAATCAAGACGTTGCAACGTAGCAGAAATGACGTCGCCGTGCGCCGCTTGTCCTCCGTCGCCCCATTTGTCATGTCTGGAAAGTTCAACGTTTGCCCCCCCCGGCGGTTGCCGCCGGCGCAAACGGCCACAAAACGCTCAATTCCGGGGCAGCATTTTCTTACTTTGCGTCGGGGGGAGGGAAAAAATGAAGCGTCAACATTTCATTGCGTTGTCACCGTTTTCGAGCTGTGTCGTTTTAGCGCCGGCCCGCTAATTGAGGCCACGGCGGCCATGATGTGACATTGTTTGGGCTTTTGCAGGCTGCGCCAACAAGAAACCAGACTTTTGGCTGCCCCCCCCCCCTTCCTCCCTTCACCTGATTGTCTCCCAGTGAGGGAAAAAATCCATCCGCGAGCATCCTGCGTCCCGCGGGGCCTTTTTATTGACATATCAGATGAGACATGGGAGTGGAAATTGGCCTCATTTGTTTCCCGCGCCACCTTAATGGCACATCTCCACAATCGACGGCGCTTGGGTGTCGGCGAGCAAAACGCTCGAAGCCCTTTTATCGCTCTCCTCCTGCCCGAACGTGGCCGGCGTGGTCAAGTAGATGCTCCCGCCTCCCAAATGCCCGCGGAACTTTCTTCGCGGCCGCCCAAAAGGCCTTTCTTGTCTTTAGCGCTTATTTTTGTCGCAGCGGCTAACGTCGACGTCCAAAACGGCCCCGCAGAAGCTTAATGGCGGACGGCACCCTTTGTTTGCCCCCTCACGTATTTCCCACGTCCTCCCTTCTTATGACATCTTTGAGGCGGGAGGAGGGGGCGTGTCATTTCTCCACCATCAACGGTGGGCGGCCATTTAAGTGCGATTCGGGGGTGAGCGATCCGAACCGCGTTGCGCCGTTGTTAGCCAACGTTTCCAAACGGCCTCCGCAAGCGCGGGCAAGAAGGGGGCTTCAATCTCTTTTTTGCCATTTGGGTCCCGACGCCGCCACCGCCTTTTATGACTCCCCGACAGCAAAAAAAAAAAAGCACATCCCGGCGATATTGCCGAAGGTTTGCGGTCATTAGCGACCTCGTCGGGCGTGATTGCATTCAAGCAATGATCAGCTGGCGTCGGGATGAACGGGCGCCGGCGGCGGCTCGGCGTTGCGACATTATCGCCGCTCTTTAGCGGGAGATTGGCTGTGTGGCCGCGTTCTCAATACACTCATCCCGCTCTCGCCGCCGTCAATTGCCGATTGGCTCATTGACTTCAATGATAACATGTCAAAATTGCCAGCGGGGAAAAGGAAGGGGGGGAAAAGGAGGGTGGGGGGGGGCGACTTCCATCTTCTGCAAGGAAAGCCCCGCCTGACTTGAGGCGCTACACACCTGCGACCGCTCCCCCTTTTGCGGCTTTTTTTTGGGAATTCATCTTCTTTTCGCCTTCTTCGGAGCGTCGCATGATGCAAACGCTCTGTGACGCGTTTAGTTTTGCGCCGTGACGTTTGGTGCGTTTGTCGCGCGGCTCCGTCGCGCGTCCGGGAAGACGAATGGGAGCGTGACGCGGCGGCCCCCCCCGCGAGGCCCGCTGACATCACGTTGATTTGATGAACACGACGCGGCGCCATTATCTCGCCGTCAGCCTCGCTTGCCGTGTTGACTTTTGTTCAAAGGCCATCAATCTCACGCTCCTTTACGTCCCGCGCATCCACGACCCCCCCCCCCCCCACGCGCCTCACTTGTTATGCTAAAAAGGGCCAACCTCCGAGCGACCCCAAAAGAAGCCAGTGGGACGTCCTTCCGTTCCCCGTACGGCCGACCGGCCGGCCGGCCCCCGTTTGTCTCGCTCGCGTCGCCAACTCAAGTCGCGCGGAGCGAGCCAAAGTCTACACACCCCAGTCATTCCAAAAGTGAGCGCCGCGTCGTTTAGGAGCGAAAAATCCGACGCGCTCAGCCTCTCCTCATTGAAATGAGGTTCGGGTCAAAAAGAGATACAAGTGGCCAACGGGGAGAGTTTGTTTTTCGCTTCCCCCCCCCGAGGGACAATTACATGTTGTCACAGCAAAAGGCTTTTTTTTTTCTCTCCCTCAAACGCTATCGTTTGCCCCCCAAGCGAGGCCGGCGGCGCTCGCGGCGCCGCTCTCTTTTCTTCCTCTTCATGGCTATTGATTGCGGGCTCATTTCTAATCCCAGCAGGAGGCGCTCCATTATGAGCCGGAGCCAGAGTGGCCAAATAGGGCTAACGGGGGAGGGGGGGGGCAATACCGCGCGGCTCACGGCCGTTTAACATTCGCTGCCGGGAAGAACTCTAGAAAAAAATGATGCCCCCTTTTTTTTGGGGGGGGGGGGGGGGGGTTACATTTTCCCATGCCACTTTTTGCCCTTGTATTATGAGCAAGCTTCATTGAAGCGCTCACGTTTTATTTATTTCGATTTGGTATTTGGTACAACCTTTTAGCTTGGCTATTTTTTTTTTTGGTCTAGTTTTAGTCTTCATTTCAGTCAAACGTCGTAGAAATTTCGTCGCAGCAAAAAAGCCGCCCTTGTTTGAAATAACAAAACAAAATCATTCGGCACTTGAACGTCGTGCTCGGATCGTCGATTCAGCACAAGGAAAATCAGGCATCAACAACTCTTGTTGTTGATTTGATTTTTTTTAAAAATATGAACAATATTTGATTAAAAAAAATTTTTTTCTTTTACTGGCTTCCTCCCGCTCTTCTTCTTTTGAGCACTCGACTTTGGAAAGGCTCGCGAGAGCGTGACGGGGGTCACAGGCCGCCGCGGTGTAAGCGTCGCCCCGGCGACCCCCCCCTTCGTCGGCCTCGGGACCCGCAGGCCCGCCGCAAGAGCGCATTGTGTCCCTCCTTTATTTTCTCAAGTCTTTTTTTCCTCTCGAAGCGGTCGGCCGCGGCTTTGCGCGCTTTCTCGTGGCCTCGAGATCACAAGTAGGAAGCCGAATAATTCGGGGGGGGGGGGGCGGGGGGGGGGCAAGCTTGTCATCCCTCCGTATTTCTTTGCACGTCCTTTGTCAAACAAACCGCAAAGAGAATGCCGGCAAAGTCTGATTGCGTGGCGCTCCCAAGAGACGAGCATTAAGCAAAAAGCAGAATTGCCGCCTTTCGTGATCGGGCCCGCCGCCATAAAAGACCCCCCCTCCCTCCGTGATGATGATTAGCCGCCGTGGCGGGGGGGATGTCATCTTAGATTGTCCAGAGTGGGAGAGCCTCGGCAGGGAGCTTCCCTTTCACTCTGATTCACATTAGAATCCGATGGCCCCGCTAAGACCTCATCAGTTTTACGGCCGCGGGCGTCCCGTTGAGCCGGGCGGGCCTCCGCCGTGGCGCCTCGCCATTAGCGTTAGGATGTAAAGTACAACAAACACGAAGGGCAGCTCGTAGCTTATAAAACGCCGGAAAGCAGAGGCCCGTGTGAGCAATCTTCGCTTTTGGAAGCCCAGAGCGTTAGAAACGCCGCTTGCGGGGCCCGGGGGCCCATAAAAGTCCTTAAAAAAAAAGCCTGAGCGTCAATCTTTGGCCACCGTTTCCCAAGCTGCAGAAAAAGTGTGTGAGGGTTTCCAAAAAAAAAAAAAAGACAATGGGGGAGTACTTTTCTCGTCGGAAATGTTGAGGAGCGAACGCGAGGCGATTCGTCGCCACTCAGCAGTCCTTTTTCCTCTTTAATGCATTTTTAATATCCTTAATGACAGCAGAAGAATGATGTCATTAAGAGTTGATGTCGGGCACTTGAACTCTTCTTGGGGACCTTCTCCCCCCCACCCCCCCTCCCCGGTAATAATTTAATATAGATTAACGCCCCGTGGTAATGAGCAAGGCCGCCACTAAAAGTAAGATCGGGAAATGTTCTTCGTAAAGCAAGTGTCCATTTTAAGGCCGCAAAAGACACAAAGATGAAAAGCGCGCCCCCCCCCCCACCCCCTGCTAATTTACCTACCGGACCTTGTGCGCCGCTCGAGTGTGAATCAATTTGTAAAGGACAGTTAAATTTCGAGAACAACCTCCCCTTTATTCACACCTGATGATCCCACGTCGGCCATTAAAAGATAAAATGTAAAAAAAAAAAAGAAAAAAAAGGCGTCTTGTGAGGATGATCAAGAAGAAGGCCACTGGCCTTCGCAGAGGATAAAACGAATGGCTGCGCCGGACGGACGGACAGACGGACGGACGAAGCTCTTTTGTTAGCGTGCGACGTTAGCGCGGAAGTCCAAATGAATAAAACAAGAAAAGAGCCGGGGGTGTGGGGGGGGGGGGGTTGTTGTTGCTAGGACAGCGCTATCCCTTGGCAAAACTGTTTTATCATATTCAGCAAAGGAAGAGCCTTTATTTTATTGATTTCGAGGGGAGGGGGGTGTGGGGGGGAATCCCAGAGGCACGAAAAGGAACAGGCAATGATTAATGTCCCCCCTCGCAAGGAGAAATGATATGGAATAAATTAAACGAGTGCGGCAGCAAATTGAAAAATAAGGATGTAAATGAGGTCGGAATGCTTCATATCTTCTCGGGGAAAAATAGTCAATGAGGCCCAAAAATGATGAGGGATGGCCAAAGCAACGGCGGATCAGGTCGAATGAGCAAAGGGGGAGGGGGCGGGCTGAAAAATGAGCGCTCTCAAGCAGTTGGAGGAAGCCCCCCCCCCCCCCCCCCCGGCACGGGCAACGGGCAGAGGCGGCACGAGTTGCTCCTTGCGCCAAGGCCAGACTGCCAGCTGGTTTTTCCCAATTGTCCGGCAGGGCCGCATTTGGCCGACGGTCCGCAGGTTGCGCTCCTGCGCCGCGGGGGGGGCCGCTCAATCCTCTCCGCTCGCTGTTGACATTTGTCGGCCTGTCCCTGCGTCATCGCCTTGCCTGCCTCGGTGCACGGCTCATAAAACCAAAGAAAGACATCTGCTTCACCGATACACTCGCCGCTCACGGTGTTAGCGATGCCGAGACTTGCATTCCCCCCCCCCCCCCAAAAAAAACTGAATTGAGGCTTACAGTCAGCAAAACTTTGCTCCGCCGACGCACTTAACTGTGCAGTCACCGTTTTAATTGTATTTACACGAGCGTCGCGCCGTTTATATCGGCGTCAAGGTCATAAACGGGGCTCGTTGACTTGGAGTTGTCGGCGTGACGCCGGTGGCGCCCTCGCCACAGCTGATTTTATTATGCGTGAAGCGGCTAATTGCTCGACCTCGCTGCTTACATGCCACCATGCCGTCTCCCACGCGCACTGCGTGATCACCAACCGCCCCCCGAGTGCCGTTTGCGTCCATGCCGCGCTTCATAGTAGCGCGAGCCACGCCCATGGCACGCCAGCGCGCTGTCCGCCATCTTCAAAGCTTTGAGGGATGTGGGAGAGCCAAAGTTTCTCCGCAGCGGGGTCGCGGCCTTCGAGCCGTGTCACGCGCACGGCGCCGGAATAGAAACGTAAATGTGACGGCGGCGTGCATTTAGCATATTGTAACATTCATCACTGTCAAGCCGAGACTTTGGGGAGATTTGAATGCGCTCAAGCGTGCACATGCCTCAGCACGCCTTGCTTTTTTTTTTTTTCCCTCCCGTCCGTCCCCAGCTGGGAAGATACACCGGCCAGTTTTTTTTTTTTTCGGTCCGCTCGGATATCTCTCTCTCAGTTAAAGTTCACTCGCCGGGTCCGATCAGGCCCGATGTTGTCACATCAGCGGCTCGTTGAAAGAGTTCGACGGCGATCGGAGCGCAAACGGTCGGCGTCCGCCGCTTTTTAAATGAAAACAAATTGAGAGTGACTTGTTTTGCGTGCGCGGGATCAATTCCGTCCGTCTGTCAGTCAATGAAACGCCGGAGGTCAGTGATTCTCAAAGTGGGCTTCGCCGAGGGTGAGTGGTGCGCTGGCTCCCTCTGGTGGCACTCCAAAGAATTGCTGCCTAAATAGCCCTCCGCGTGCATTGTTATTCGCATTTCATCTGGAAGAAATGAAAAAATGAAACTTTCGTCTCACTTTTTTTGCATTGCGGCGACGAGGGGCGTTCGATTTCACTTTTTGGACTTTCAAAATTGACTTTCAAAATGGCAGCATAGGAAAGAAAGGAGTCGCCCGCGGTGTTGATTAGCGCGCTGACAAATGACTGACTCGGAACAATACGTAAGGCGATCGGGACAAAGCGGCGAGCGTTTCAAGGCTCGGCAAGATGGTAATTCTCATTAGACTTTGGGGGGGGGGGGTTCCAGTTGGCATTTTGTCCCGTCAAGTGTTTCATCCATCGGCGAAATAAAAGCACTAAGGCGAAATGATGGAAGCGACGATGAAGGCATGGCGTCGAAATCGGCGCGGCGTCTGCGATCTATATGTCAGCGAGCGGCCATTTTCTGCCTCTCTTTCTTCATTCTCTCCGCATGAGAGGCCCCCGCGCAAAAGAGAGAGCGAGCGATAGAGCGCCATTAAAAGGTAGAACGCCGGGACGCAAATAGGCCTTCAGCTTTAGCGTTATTAATGACGCCTCCAAAAACGCACGACTTTTCCAATCTCGGGGAGAAGCGCATGAGGGAGTCGACAGATGAAGTTGACCTTCACAATGTTCTCTGCTCTTTAGTTAAGAAATTCACTCGCCATTATGGCGTCATTAAGGAAACTAGCATCAAATTACTCCATGCTTAATGGCCTATAGGATCCCCCAGCAAAATTTGCTGCAGATCTCAGAATTTTAAAAAAAAAAAGGCGAGGGGGGGGGCAGTGTAACGCAGGCCGTTGTTACGATGTGGCAAACTTTTTCCTCATGTAGAATTTGTGGCTCGGCTTAACTCGGGGATGAAAAATGCCGTTCCCCGGCCGGCGGCAGCTTTTCACGGCCGCACTTTGCCGAGCCGCGCCTCGCTCTCATTTGCGCCACTTATTACCCTCCGCTGTCGTAGCGCCGGGCCGGTGTGCAAAGATCTTCTCGTAAAAAAAAAAAAAAAGGCGGAGGCCGGCGCGGGGCGTTTGGGCGCGCGCCTGCGCTAATGGCATTTGCTCTCTTTAAACTTTAATCTTTCCTATTAATTCGCTGCGACTGGAGAATGTACGAGAGTTAATGTGCCGTGAACGTGTTTCTCACTCCGCAATCTCTTCAAGCTAATTACCTTCAGGTGCTAAATGGTGGGAAATTGCCATCCATTTGGAGGAGAAAAAATGTCACCCCCCCCCCCCCTGCTCCCTAGCGAAACATTTTTTCTTGCCGGGCACATTAAGGAGAAAGAAGTGGCGACGGGGCAGAGCTTCCACCAAGGTAAACAGTCCTCATAAAAGTAACTCTTGCTGGGCTCCCCCCCCCACCCTCTAACCGTGGAGGTCAGTCGGAGGTCGGCAGGTGCTCCTCTTGATAAAGCGCCGCGCCGAACAGATGTTTGATTGGCGTGAATCATCTAAACAAGCCATTAGGAAGTTATGATGTGAAAGGATGCCGGCGCGGCGTGCCCGGGACACTTTTTAATTCGTGCCACCTGCACGGACGTTAAACTTTGGACAACTCTTGGAAACGTCCGCACGACAACACCAAACTTTGCCGGCGTCTTCGTTTGACCGCCGTGAAAGCTTGCCCATCTCCACGGGGGCCGAGGCGCACCTTTTTACACGCGCAAACCGCCGCTGGCGTGCGCGTCTTTGATGAACGCGCCTTTTGGGAATGTGTGATGAGACCAGGCTTCGAACGCCAACCCGTATATTCTCGATACCCCCCCCCCAAAAAAAAATATACCTCGCCGTCTTGGCCTCTGCGTGTTGTTGCCATTCATGTTTTCAAGTTCATTCCCGCTTTGGAGCCGTTTCTGTCTCGCTCAAGAGCGGGGCGCCGTGCATCATGGGAGGGGAGTAAAAAGGCCAGCTGGGGTGGGCGGGGCCACGTTGTGATCACTCACCTTCATCCCTGATTTGTAGTCATTATACCGACCGCCGTTTGAAGATCAAAAACAAGGACGGGGAGAGTGATTGGGGACAGCGCGCAAGGGGGGGTGGTTTGGGGAGGGGGGCGCAACGGGCCGCAACGGGCCGCTGTCCCAGTCGTAGAAGGCGGTGGCGGGTGCGCGAGTGGGCGGGGTCGGCAGGAGGGTGGATAAGGGTGATAGCGCCCTAAAAGCAACCAAGCTGCAAAAAGCAATGAATATTAAATCCCGGCCGGTCTAAATAGCCGCGGCGCCGTCCACGTGAGCCGTGACTGTATTCTAATTTCACATTTTGTCAACAGGGCGCGTCCCAGCGATAAAAGTGATAATCCCGTCGTAAATGTTAAGAAAGGCAGCAAAAAAAAAAAAAGGGGGGCCGCTTTTGCAATTGGACAAATGCAAATGAGAGCGTCTTTTATTGTGATAAGACGCTCCAAATGCGCAGTGTAAATGTTTGGAGGGCTGAGCCCAAACCCTCACTGTGCCCAAATCCAACCCCGACTGTTCCACTCCCCCCACCCCCATTTAATTATCTTTTGTTGTTCTTTTTATCTACCTTCCAGGATTGTCCTCGGTGGGGGGTTAAAGGAATGGGAAGTGGAAAAGACAAGGGGGTGTCTGTCTGAGCGCCCGCGCCGGGCCTAGCTTGCCCCCCGTTCTCGCCACGGCACAGCGGGAACTTCCAATTCCGAAGGAACGGCGCCCTTAAATAAGAAAGTAAGTGCAAAACAACGTTGGCGGCGTTCCAAATGAAATGAGGGTCTTTAACGGCCCCGCCGAGGGCAACGTCTCTTTAGTTCAGCTTAGTTGAGGTCGTTTTGCTTTCATTTAAGGGGGGCCGGCCGTGTTTGACGATCGCAAATAAAATGCTCATTTCAAAGCAGTTAGCGCGCAAAAACCTACGCAGACTTGCAGCGCTGCGCCGGCGAGGCTTTTCAGCGTCGAGCGAGGTGGCCTGCGGAGAAAAGCCATTCCGGAGCCCTCATCGGCAACATGCTCATCTTTCTCATGCTCCGTTGGGATCAATGCGGGGCTGCCATCGCGTCAGCTGGCAGACATGCGGAAGCAACATTTAATGAAAAAAAAAACAACAAAATGGCGCTCAATCAATCCTGAAATTGAGGCATGGCTTTGCGCAGCACTCTTGATGATGGTTAGCTTGGTTAGCTTGCGCGTGTCAGATTTGGCGCTCCCAAACTTAAGGAAAGCGTCCACTTTGTATTGCGATTTGTTATTTGCCAGAATTCGGCTTTGAAACGGTGATGTCGGATTTGAACTTCCGGAAAGAAAAGTGAAGGTGCGGCGCCGCTAAAACACGGCGGCTGCGACGCTTGGCCTGCCGCGCTGCTCAAAGTTGTCACCATTTGGGCGGCGATAACGCCGCCGGTAATTGCCTTCTCTTGGAAAATGTCATTTTTCCACAAGGAAGCCATGAATGCTAAGGCTCAATCCAAATCCCGTTTCCTACCCCCCCCCTCCGCCCCCGCTGCACTTTATCAGTGCGCGGCCCACCAAGTGGGGAGATGGAGGTGATTCATTCAGCTGAGACTCACCATCCTAATCCAATTTCCAGCCTCCCCCAGCAAGAGATAATTACAAGTATTAAAGCTGTTAGGACCAGAGGGGGGTCTCTCTGCGACTCCGCTGCAGGCCCTGCAGAGAAGCGAGGAGGCTAGGGGGGGAGCCCAGGGAGACGCCGAGCTAAGGTATTGTTCAAAACCAAGAAAGTGTGTTTAACTAATGAGGCAAAAGGGGCCGTGACGCTATCAAAGGACACCCGCCGCCTGGTGTCATAAGACGGCGCGGGAGCTGCGCTTTCCAGCGCAACTGAGATTGGACGGGCCTCTTTTCTTTTCTTTTCGGGGGGGATCCGCTGGCATTGGCTCATGCGATTAGGGGGCCGCTTGAAAACTCTCAGACATTTCGTCCAATTTCTGACAAAAAGGAAGCCAAGTTCATCAAAGCTGACTTTTTTTTTAAGTTGTTGTTTGGATCCTTTTCCATATTTGTGATGAAAACAGATGCCATCAAGTTGGCCTCTGAAATCACAATCGAGAAGAGGGCCATTTATTAGCAGAAGCGCAAAATTCTGCACGAGCGGCCCTTTTTTTCTTCAGCAATAACGTTTGCATGGGAAAGTTGCGACGGGACTGGACGGTGGGGCGGGGTGGACCTGGCTTGGACGTTCATTAAAATGTGCTGACAGCCACGGCAGGGCCATCTTACCACCCCCATCCTTTTTTGGGGGGGGGGGGATCTGATGACAGACCCAAGCTCAGACGTGACATCATCCTCACCCTAAATTCAGATATATATACTGTATATATATATATATATACATGTATAAAATGAGGAATCCATTCTAAAAAAAAATAATTGCAATCTTAAGTCCTTCATTTCTTTTTAAGAGCCGTCTTTTTCGGTGGGCGATGCTCGAACCGAAATGGACCCCCAAGTTTCTACTGGTCTTCTGCTGCCCTCTAGCGGTCAAAAAGACAGATTGCAGGCTTTCCGCGCGACTCGTCTTTGGCTGGTGTCCAAAAAGTGTCCGAAGTCCGGATCTTGCCTTTGCAGGACTCTGTTCTCCCTCGGCTGATCGCAAGTGTGTGTGTGTGTGGTGGGGGGGTCACAGCAGCACATTTGTCGACATCTTGTACTCGCTGCGCTGCGGGAAAATAATTGCCTGATCTGCAACTGTCAAATGCTAAATGCCCCCGAGAGTGGCTACAATTGACTGATGGAATAGTGGTGGGGGGTGGCAATCGTGATGATGGGGGGGGGGGGGTTCTGCAATCTATAATGTCATCAAAAAGTGACTTAACTGGGCCTCAATTTGTATCAAAGCTTAAAATGCGCTTTGGTCGCAGCCGCCAGTGGTAGTGCAAGATTTTACAGCAAGGACCCCCCCCCCCTCCTCATTACATGTGCATTTTATTCGCCATTGTTATCGCAAGCATCTTATCAAAACATGTAAATGAATAAAATGTCTTGGGGGGGGGGGGTGGAGAATCTCCGTCTTCAATATGATCATCAGAGACACGTGGCACAGGTTCACGCCCTCCCACTTTCCGCATCATTTCACGTCGTCACGAGACGCTGAATGCGTCTAAATTATGAATCATGCCCCAAAAGGAATTAAAAATGGAGCAATTTTACTTTGACCTTCTCTTAACTCCGTTTGGGAAAGCATCGGCTTCAAAAAAAAAAAGGAAATTCAATAACGGCGGCGGGTGTTTGCATTAATGTTGCATCTGGAAATGAGCAATCGGCGTGTTGGAGGAATGATCTTTGCTTTTGAATTATTAACACGGTGCGCACGCATTGTTCACGCACACACACGGAACAGAAACAACTGGTTTCCGGTGCCCTCCGGAATTGGAGTGACCTTCCCCCCCTG
This sequence comes from Hippocampus zosterae, assembly GCF_025434085.1. Lineage (NCBI taxonomy): Eukaryota > Metazoa > Chordata > Actinopteri > Syngnathiformes > Syngnathidae > Hippocampus > Hippocampus zosterae. The sequence goes on along the minus strand of NC_067457.1, from coordinate 576,163 downwards.
CCCCCCGCCCGCTCTGGCCGCATGTGGAGTTGGATGCCTTTGAACATTCCAGCTGGGCACCAGGGCGTCTCCGGCCGCTAATTGCCGGAGGGGGCGGAAAAGAAGCCCAAAAGAGCCTCGGGGCTTTGCTTCCGGGCGCCATCGCTTACCCGGACGTCCTTAGCCAGCGAGAGCGAGGCCCCCAGCGCCCCCACGTTCAGCACGATCACACCGACACGCATTCTTCTGATTCTTTCTTGCGTTTTGTTGAGTCTCCCAACAATTTCTTTGTTCCCATTCTAAAACAACGCATCTGTTTGTTTGTTTTTCTTTTTTCATCCAGCTGAGGGAGCTGCCGTTTTTTGACCCGCGCCGCCACCTGCTGTCGAATGAAACCGCCATCGATCAATGGGGAGGCCGTGACGCCACCCTTGATTCTTTTGAGCAGCATCGACAAAAGGAGAGCTATTGATGCCAGCAAAGACTGAAGCTTTTTTTTTTTTTGGTGGCGAGCCCCAAAATGGCGCCGCTTTCTCTCTTCAAGGGGACCGGCGCAAAGGAACGTGGCGGCGGCGGTCGATTCGTAGCCGCAACAGATGTCTTTCCACACTTGCTGTTTTGCTGCGCTGTCTGCGCTTGAAGACCGAGCGGATATTTTTAATCCCAATAGTCACAAGGTGTCACGGTCCGCATTAGTAGCAGGAAATACATTGTGGCTTGAGCGTCTGGGTTGAACGCCCACGCGGCTTTTTCATCTGTCACATTCGCCACCGGCCAGTCCTGCAAACTACAATTAAAATTAAAAAAAAAAGTCGCGACAAGCCGAGGGCAGCACAGGGCAAATTCGAATGAGGTCATAAGCGCAATGATAATATATTTATTTCTCGATTGATTTATAAAACGTCGTCAAAGATGACATCACAGACGGGCCAGAAGCTCTCCCGTTCCAAGATCGGGCGTTGACTCGAAGCGCGCCGTCACTTTCAATGCGTCGTTTTCATCCAAATTTGGAAGCGTCATGCGAGCGCGCGAAGGGGAAGCGGCCGTACGCAAACGACCGCTTCCTCTTTTGGCTGAAAACGTTAAAAGTGACAACTAGCTTGTTTGCATTGCCACAAATATGGCGGCAGTCTCCATCACGTCCATCGTCGCTGGAGGAATTTGCCCATACTTGTGTGTTCCTTTTCATGGCAAACATCCAAAATACGTTGGATGCATTTTGGGACGGGGCCTTCAGAGGACTGGGTCAAAAAAATAAATAACCCCCCCCCCCCGCCCCCCCACCAGTGGCTTAATCATTGAACGCAGCCTTCCCACAATGACTGCGCAGATACAGTCATCTGCCATTTTGAGTCACGCTGGTTGATGTGGTGATGAAGCAGGCGGGTGGGGTCACTTCATGTGCTTTTTTTTTTTTAGGTTGGGGGGGTGGAACTGCTGAATGCTTTTATTTGATATTTGGAGTGTGACTCCACCCTGCCTCCACACGAAGCTTATGTTTGAACCTTGTGAGCTATAAGCAGCAAACTCCCTTTCAAGACCGTTTGGACAAGCTTAACTTCTTTTATTGAAGTATTACATCTACTTTTTTTTTTTTTTAAATGGGACAAATGAGTAAAGGGAGTGAGTCGGAAAAGATATGCTGGGCGTGCGACAGGGCGGGTCAAAAGGACCCGAGCCGACCGCATGATATGTAAAGTCGGGCTAATTGCTAGCTTGAGTAACCGAAATAGCGCTAAACACAGAGCGCGCCCAGGCGGCGGCGCTTACTTGCCCCCACAAAGCAGCCAGTGTGCAAAGAAGAGAGCGCTTCATTGCCACACCGACATTTTTTTTTTTTTTTAACGTCCAATCCAACACAAACCTCCTCACATCTGTTCAGATGCTGATGATGTTTGCGCCAGGGAGTAGCGTAGCGTGATCGCTAACGATCGGATGCACCCAAAAGCCAGAGTTATGTCATTCAATCAGCTCATGATAGCGGGACTCAAACAATGGACTCATTTTAGGACGAGTTGCCCACTGCTCAGTGAGCGAGAGAAGCCAAACTCTTCCAAACAAGGTCATAAACCTACAGAACGCCGTCAAAGCGTGTTTATTGCCGGCAACGTTGAAAGAAACGACCCGAGCGCAAACGGCCGCTCCCGGCAGACCCCGAAAGTCGTTCGGGGGGTGCACATTCCACCTGCAGCGGAGGGACGAACGTCCACGAGCACGGACTGACTCGATACAGATGGAAATAGTTTCCTGCTCGGTCTTTATTTCTACAAGGCCGCCATTTCCGTTGGAACTTCCAACTCAGGAGCTGTAAACAGTCGCTGGAGGTTCCCAGAGCCCGCTCGCTCGTGTTTACTCGCCAGCCCCCAACCGCCTCCCCCTCGCCCTAAATCGCTCCTGTTTGCTCAGAAATTGGAGTCCCCTGGTTTTGGCGTTACAAAAATCCAAACGAAGGCAAGCTTTTCACAGGCCGAGCTGGCTTTGAAAGATGCAATTTGTGAACGAGACTCGATTCATCTCTCCCGCGGCTATGAAATAATCCAACAAAGGCGTTAAATATCCGAACGAGAAAAGGGGGCGAATAAATATGGTCCGGTGGCCGTCGGGACCTACCAAAAATCTTCTATCAAGCTGACGGACTTGTCTGTGAGCATCTCTTCGCTCGTGACCAATTTGTAGCCGAAGAGTTTGAGGGTGGGCCCGCAGACCTTCTGGACCACCCGCACGATCTCGAAGGGCAAGGTGAAGCGCCACTTCTCCGCCTGCTGGCTGGAGTTTTTCCGCGTGGAGTAAATGCCGGCGCTCTCCTGGGAGGCCCGCGTGCTCTCCAGGATCCAGGCTTTGACCCGCGGCGCGAAGGGGATCCCGGCGAAGCGGAACATCTGGGCCGCCTTCCTGACGGGGGAGCGCGCCACGTCCTCGTAGCGAACCAGCATGTAGCGGCCGCGCAGCCACGCCGGCCGGCCGAGGCCCACCTGCGCCGAGGTCCTGATGCCGTCGCAGTTGCTCTTCAGCTTCTTGACCTCGTCATCGTCGTCGTCGACGGGCGCGTCGCGGTTCTCGGCCCAGCGCTTCCAGTTGCCGTACTTGGAGGCGAAGGCCACCATGCGGGAGGCCAGCACCGCCCGAGGATCCCGCACCAGCTGGATGAATCTCAGGTCCAGGCGCGGGTCCTCGGCCAGGGGACGCAGCGTTTCCAGTTGCCGCACCCGCACCGACTTGATGGCCCGGTGCTCCTTGCGCAGACACGCCTGGGACGCCGCCGTCAGGTTGAGGGGCCCGCAGCGCCTGTTCCTGCAGCGGTAGCGCTCAAAGACCCCTTTGACGAAGGGCCCGCAGACCGCCTCCCCGCACAGGGAGCTGCTGGATTCCCTGCGGAAGAGCGAGGCGGTGACGTGATCCACGGGGAGGGGGTCGATGAAGCTCTCCAGCGGGGAGAAGTCGCACAGGAACAGCCCCCGCAGCACGTCGCGGTAGGCCCCGGCGGCGGCCGTGGCGTTGGTGCCGCCCGTCTCCAGCGTCAGCGTCTTTTCCACGTGCCACAGCGGCTCGTACAGGTAAAAGACGTCATCCACCTGCTGGTTAAAAAACTCGCCCACGAAGGAAGAACCGGTCCTGGTGGTGGCCAGAAGGAGGACGCCCTTCCTGCGGCTCGCCGCTGGCCGCTCGTCGCTGTAGTTCTCCAGGCGCCGCTTCATCGGTGCGAAAGCCGAGGTCAGCTCGCCCACCGGGGGGACGGAAACGTCGCGCTGGGCCGGGGCGCCGCCGGATCGGCTGGGTTGGATCGGGGGGGTCTGCTTCAAGGCCAGTTTACCCGACACCCTACGACGGCGGAAACGCAAGCACAACGACGTCGTGTCAGTGAGGAGGCCGAGGGGACGAAGTCGAGACGGAGAACGTCCGCCCTCTCGTCCGCGTTTTCAGATAGACCATCCCCCCCCTCACCCCCCAACCTCGTTTCACCTGGAGATGATGTTGTTCTCCTTCTCGATGATCACCAGCGCCACGAAGAAGACGACGGGTAGGCTGTATTTGATCCTCATCCTCTTGGCTGCGACGGCGCCCGGCTTTGGAATGGGTCGGGCAGATCTCCTCGCCCCCCCCCCCTGCCGCCAAAGTTGCCTTAAAGAGCCTGCCGCTTATCGCGATTGCCCTTTCCAGCAGACTGGCGCTTGCGATCTCTCAACCTGTGAATGAAGCCAACGCCAAACTGGCCGTTAGACATTTGGCGCACGGAAGACGTCGCAAATTGCCGGATGGATGCCGCCTTGATTAGCATCCTTTCCTGATTGGCGCGGCCCGGGGATTTCGTTTGCATTCATTCTAAGTGACTGCACGTAGCCTAAACACTCAGCCGGCGCGGGCAGCGCTTGTCAAGTCGTCCGGGACAAAGAACAAAGGTAGAAATACACACAAATTGGGAATTGAGCGTCCCGGGCGGGGTACGTTTTCAGCTCCACCTTGCACCACTGTGCCGCATGCCAGGACCACAAAAGGCCTTTTCACGCGGGAGTGACCCCCACGGGGTCATTCGCACGTCAAGATGTGACCAGACCGCCGCTTCCTCCTCTCGGGTCTTGAGATGCCAGAAAAAGTCAAGCACGCAGGGAGCCTGCAAATTTGACTCGGCTCTTTTTTTTTTTTTTTAAACCAAAATTTTACTCTTTGATGCACTCGCGAATTGCATTTCAAGTCACGGGACGGTGACGTTTTGAAAAACTACAGCCTTTTCTTTCGGTATTTTCCTGTACACATTGTGAGAACAAGTCACAGTGTGGTTCTTTTTTTTTTTTTTTTTATCCGTACATTGAAATGTGATGTTCACTCATGAGTTCCCTGTTGCAATGCATGCTTCCTCTTTATTAAATGTTGCTGCCACATCATCTTCGAGTTTCTATGGTTAGTGGCTTTTTATTATTCCTGTTTTTTTTTCAATTAAAAGAAAATCAGTTCTTTGTGTATTGTTTCCAATTCGTGAAACGGCAAAAGCAAATAAACCAAGAATTGGATTGGCACTGCCGTCATGCCACACTAATAAAGAATCCTAAATTAGAAGTCACTCCTTCTCGCAACCGAGTCCCGTCGTGAGCGCCTCACTGCATTTCACCAACTTGATGCGGCTGAATTGTTCATTCTGACTACGACAACTTGATCAGGTCTCCGTTAGTCGTGTACCCACCATGCCGAAGTGCCCACGATGTTTAATCCTTCAAATTCAGAGCGTCCAACTCGGATTATTAATCCCATGATTTCCTCAGCACGCACGCACACACACACACACACACACACACACAGACGCGCAAGCACAAAAAAAGTTGTCTTGGACTCCAATAAGGGGTTCCGTATTTCCAAGGGGGTCGCTGCAGGTCAGACTGTACATTGGTCCGAATGAAAAAAGGTTTGCGGACCAACTGTTTGCCTCTGGCTGGATGACGTCATAAGACCTCCCATTGATTAATGAATGAGTCCAAAAAAGGATGAATAAACCGTACATAAACATGCCACCAAACTTATAATGCTAATCAAAATGCTTATGAACAAAACGTGTCACAAGGCATGTCTTAAATTGAAGTTTTATAGCCGTTTAATTCGCATTGATGCATCGTCGCAACAAAAGCGGATTGGCTCCGTCTAGTGGTTCATGTTTTGCAATTCTCGCACGGGGAGAAATGGTGCGCAATTGAATTAGATTTAATGCAAGCAGCAAGTACCTTTCCAAAGGTAACCGATTTAATGTCACGAAACACTCGTATTTTTCATGCTTTGACAATGGAACGATGCCCACTCTCACGTCATCAAATTATTACAAAAACCTACGACGAGGGACAAAATTTGGCCAGGGAAAAACCGTCGAAAAATATTTATTTGACTTTTCATACGTTTTTAAGCAACGGTAGTGTAATGAGCGGCACTAACTCGCTAAAGTGAACATTTAAAATGTTGTTGACGCCTTCGCCTCGACTTTATCGCACTACATTTCCCAACGACGACGTCGCGTCGTGATGATGTCATAAAAACGTCAGGCAGCTTGCAAAACAATTGCGTCAGAAGTTCGCGCAAGATCTTTCTGGGTTAGCGACTTGTCCGGCTGAGCTTCTACGCACATTACCGTAGGTAACTATGTCATGAATAAGTAACTTAAATGAGCACTCCGTTGATGTATTCAGACCATGTCTTGATGGTTACGATGAATGTGAATATGGTATCGGTGGTGTTCGGGTCAACGTAAGGTCTGTTACGCAAATGAACGTCGGCTAAGTTCTGTTAGCCGTAGCTTCAACTGTAGTTTTGTTCATGATGTGACAAAATGATGGTGCGGGGTGTTGTCGTTCAAGGCTGAGACACAAACGAGACCATGCTCGTGGCAAGGTTGACATGCCTGAGGAGCAGCATCCCCTCGCTCGCCGCCGGGCTGCGCCCCGCGCTGACCAACGGCTCCGCCGCCTTGAGGTCATCCACCCTCAACCTGAAGCCATGCCAGACCTTCTTCACTCCGCAGAAGGTACTCATGAAGATGCCTTGTAATCCCTGGGGGGGGTACGGAAAAAGAATGTTAGCGTAGCGACTGATAGCGTGGCAGCATTTTATTATAAATGACACCTTGATGCAAGGCAGGATATACACCCATTCTCTCCCCGATGACAATAACTTGACAAGAAAGCATTTTAATACTACAGGTTCGCCTTGGAAAAAGTCACCCATTCCACCTTCAAACAGTTAAAATGTGTTTTTTGCACCATCTTAATTCATTTATCTGCAGAAACTGTTTTTGTTTTTGTTAGGGTTTGTCCTCGAAGGCCAGATTTGGTTTCCGCCGGGCGAGGACGACCAGGGATCAACTCAAGGAGGCGGCTTTCGAGCCAGCCACAGGCACGGCATTAAGAAGTAAGTGGGCATATTGACACATGCCAAAAAAAATAAATAAATCAAAGGAAAAGTAAAAAAAAGAAACAAGATCATCCAGTAATTCCAATGTGGCGGTGACCCACAAGTGAGATATGCTGGATGCTGGATTCAGTGTTGGGTGGAGAGTAAACAAGACATGAGTTGCCTCCGTCTCCTCCTATCGTTATTCACCGCATCTGCACAATGTGATATGTTCTCAGTTGACAGCATGGGAAGAATGATTCTCGCTGGAGGTGCTGCAGTGGGCCTGGGAGCTTTATGCTACTACGGCATGGGCATGTCCAACGAGATTGGTGCCATTGAGAAAGCAATGTGAGTCTCCGGCGCTTCTTGATATGCCCCAGAGTCAAAAGTGTAGTACTTTGATTTCCGTGGAATCGATTTCACCTTAACTTCCTCGTTACACTGAGAATTATCCAACACACTCCTTTCATTCCTTCAATACTTTATAGCATGTTGTTGACTGCTTTCCCTAGCTCTGTGCATAACTTTGTTGTGTGTCCTTCCCCCTCCCCCCCTTCTTGTGAGCAGGATCTGGCCTCAGTATGTGAAGGACAGAATCCACTCCACTTATATGTACTTTGCGGGCAGCGTCGGGCTGACGGCTCTGTCGGCAGTCGCCGTGAGCAGAACCCCGGCGCTCATGGGACTCATGATGAGAGGCTCCTGGATGGTGAGGATCACTGCAGGGGAAGTCATGGTATCAGCATAAACAGACTCATCGAGACTTTGTGGCGATCTCTCCTCCCAGGCTATCGGAGCTACGTTTGCCGCCATGATCGGGGCCGGCATGTTGGTTCGGTCCATCTCGTACGAGCACAGCCCGGTGCCCAAGCACCTGGCCTGGATGCTGCATGCAGGTATTCTAAAGCAGGCGTCTCAAACTCATTTTTCAAGGTTATTTATGACACGTGACAATTTGACATTTCGGTACAGATTTCAGCAACAAATGATTACTTTTCGTGGCGAGTTTCCCAACCATTATTGAGCCCCTGCACATTTTTTACATGAGAAAAAGCGCACATCACACCATCAAACAAATATGGCAGAAAACGTTAATAAAAAAACTCCCAGATGTGCTTCCCCAGCGAAACTGGTCTAAGGTGTGCCCATGTCCATGTCTAAGGTGTGATGGGCGCTGTGGTGGCCCCCCTCACTCTCCTGGGAGGACCCCTGATGATGCGGGCCGCCTGGTACACGGCGGGCATCGTGGGCGGCCTGTCCACGGTGGCCATGTGCGCCCCCAGCGAGAGGTTCCTCAACATGGGCGGACCCCTGGCTGTCGGCTTCGGGGTGGTCTTTGCTTCCTCTATTGGTAAGCACAATTGAACGCTTGAGGCGGCCGCTGGAAACTGGGAGGTGACGTCCACCTTGGTCGGCAGGGTCCATGTTCCTGCCGCCCACCTCGGCGTTCGGAGCCGGCCTGTACTCGGTGGCCATCTACGGGGGCCTGGTCCTCTTTAGCATGTTCTTGCTCTACGACACGCAGAAGGTCATCAAGAGGGCCGAGACGCAGCCGCTCTACGGGGTGCAAAAATACGACCCCATTAACGCGTGAGTACAGGCCGAATGATGACTGATTTGTCTCCTGTTTGTTGAACGTCTTGAACTGATGCTCGTTCAAAGTTGTCACTCGCACCGACAGTGTTTTTTCTGTCTTCACCAGCTGTATGGGCATTTACATGGACACGCTGAACATCTTCACCAGACTGGTGATGATCCTGGCAAATGGTGGTGGCAGAAGGAAGTGAACAACCAGGCTGGAAGGACGTTTTTGTTTTGTTTTGTTTTTTTCAAACCTTTCCACAATGCTAAATGCTGTCCTATTAAGTTCGCAACAAACACGTTGTTAGGCTCTTCATCACAACCAGTCTCGAAACCGATTCTAAACGCTCCTGATTCGAATGATGTAGAATCATGATAGGCAAAATATTAACTTGGTACTGCAAAATTGGTCAAATATCTCTTTAAGGGTTTCTTTATTTTCTGGTTGTCTGTGATTTACATTTCGTATTTATTGTTCACTACCGACATGTTCAGAGTTTGTAAGGGAAATATGTTATTTTGATCCGGGAATCACTCAATAAATGGCTCTGGTTGACATCGGAATTTTTCCTAATATTTTAGGAGCTGAGATGGAAACTCTGGCACAAGATCTTGGATCTAAGGAAAATAAAAATGAGTTGATGCTTCAACCCTTTTTTTTTGGAGTGCAGGTGCTTCGACTGATCGCGGCGTAAGCGGAAATGACGCGCGTCTACCGCGACGTTCGTCGCTGTCGCAAAATGCGCCTGCTCCGATTCTGACGTCGGAACAATGTTCCCGGTCTTTCTTTCCGTTTCAACTTAATAGCTCTCGTCTGAGCAGAAAGCGATGAGTCTTTCATAAAGTTTCCACCTGACGTGTGTCTCTTCCAAACCAGGCGTTCACCGTGTGTCTTTGTTGAAAAGCTAGCTATGAGAATAGCTAGCGAGCTCTGTTCGCTCACCTGACATCAACGTCTCGGCTGTTTTCTCACCTAAAAGGGGGAAAAACCCGCCAACTCAATCTGCCTCATTCTTCAGGCCGAACAATGCTATTGTACCATTTCGTAGACGAAGTCAACAAAATGTCCGAAGAGCCTAGCAATGCGGCTCACACAAGCGTTTTGTAAACCGTTCATTCGGCTGGAAACCAAGCAACTGGTCATCGTGAAGTTTCCTTGTGAGTACAAATACTTACGCGTGTCGGGTCGTATTCCGTGAGTTTGCAACGTGTTTTTTTTTTTTTACTGTGTTCATTTGACAGAATGACGGACTTTGAACCCGAGTTAAAGAGAGCCCGGCTTGAATCCTCAACGTCTCCATCAAAACCGTCCCACCGAGGTACATTTTCAAAGAAGCCGCTCGTTTGCATTTAAAACACAATGTGTGTTGTATTCCTGTGCCACAGGCTCAACATTATGCAACAGCAACAATAATAATGGGACATTAGATCAAGAAAAGACCAGCGAAAAGATGAATTCGAGGACAAAGGCTGACATGGATGCTTTGCGAGGCGTCAGGACGAAAACCTCCCAGCGCAGGATCGGCTCCAGGCAGCATCTCTCCAGAAGCACTCTGGAAAGATGGTTATTGAAGCCCACTCCAAATCCGAGCAGTTCTGAAGCGATGGTTCAAGATGACCCTCGAAGCCCCCAAGGTGGCTCTCACGATGATCGCGGTGCCATCTCTGACTCTGATGAAGACACCCAACCTTTGTCCCTTCAAGACCTGGACCGCAGCGGCCTTGTCTCCGCTATGTCAGTGGATTCAGAAAGTCAACGCATGCTCCATGCTGGCAGTTCCGAGAAACAGGAAGTGGCGTCGGGCTCCACAAGTTCAGCGTGCTTTCTCAAAGCCAAAATAACAGACTTCTTTTCAGGAGCTTCGTCAGCAGGCTCACGGCGAGAGAAGCATGATAAGCGCCGTGAAAAACAAGACACTGATGAGGAAGATGAACCCGAAGCCACGTGGCTCGGGACAACGGTCGGTGAGCTACGGCGGATGCCCCAGTGCGGCAGACCACTTCCTCCGCTAAAGAACGTTCCCGGCGTCCACACAGTGATGATCAGGGTTCGACATGCTACTTCATCACACCGTTGAAACATATTCCGACTCATAGTTTGGGCTATTCAGCTTTTGGGTGAGATTTCAGGAGGGACCTCAAAGGCACAAAATATTTCACGTGGTTTCTCTGTTCCCGTCTCTCAGTTGTTACCCCATTAAGCTTCATGCATGTTGCCCAAAAGCTGAATATCCCCCAATTTTTGTGAGTTGCTTGCATGGTTACTATTGTTTTTTTTTCCCTACATGTTTCCTTTGGCTCTGGTTGACAGACGGACCTTGTTGGTCACGCAACCGTACCGTATCCTGCCACATTTGATGATACCTGGGATGACATTCATGTCAAAATGCCTTGTTCAAGCAGAAATCTATTTCCCGTACAAGACGAGGTAATGTCCCACTTTTTCTTATCGCGTGCGACAAATGGGAAATCCAAGCAAACGAGACAAAACGGCTTTCTCTGGGTACTCGAGCTTTCTCTCACACTACAAAATGGATGGACAATCTGTTCTTGATTGACTGATATTGCGAGGTGCTTCGAAATGAAATGTATTCCTGTCATGAGACACATCTAACCAAGCTTCCACGTCCACAGGAAACTCGAGAACTCCAGAACAAGAGTCGGTGGGAGCTGATTAAGCAGACGTTGAAGAGAAGAATTCGAAGCACTCCTGAACTGAAGGTAGGTTTCATGGCCGCGCTGTTGTTGTCATGACAAAATTACGCCTTTAGGTGGCGCCCGTACTCTACAAAACGAGACTGACACGGCATGTCTGACGAAATCGATTTCCATTTTGTTAGGTGATCTTTTTTTTTTTTTTGCTCAAGTTGAGTGATTGAATTTTTTTTTTTCGTGTTACAGAATGCCATCTTGAAATATTGCGCTTCCACTGCCAAGAAGTGGGACTTCACTGCATTACATTTGTACTGCACAAAGGTAAACAAGATGGTACAGTATTTGTTGTCTATGACATAAAAATCTCTACAAATGAGCAAAATGATCTTCTCCAAGGCATAATATTGGCTGCAGTTGGTCCTTAATATACACTGTACCTCGCATGTCATCCAATGCAATATTTTTTTTTTCGTGAAGGTAAATATAAGGCCACTCGCAAAGGATTGACCGACAAAATATGTGAAATCCAGCTCAGTGTTTTTTTCCGAACCTATTAAAGGCCACTCATCATGTGAGGGTTTGACCGGCTTTGTGCATTAATATTCGATCATACTGTGGGAGAAATCTCTTCTGAGCTTGTAAACATGAGATATCAAGACATCACATGCCGAAAAAATACATATATAGGGATTGGGTTATAATTTTAATACCCCCACATGGATGCGGTGATGAAAAAATGTGTTACTGTCAATCTCTGGGGGTGGTGGGGGGGCCTATAATGGATTTTGCACGAGAAGACTGTTGCCACCCTTCACAAGCAAAGTGGGTGTGTGAAGCAGGAATTTAATCTCTTGCCCAAAAGGTCACGTTTGGTAAGTTGTCAGGAAGGAAAATGTCTGACATTAGGAAACACTTTACTCTGCCCCCTTTTTAGTGTTGAATCAATCGGGCATCACACGCGTTGTAAATCATGTTAGATGGGGTGGGGGCGCTATGAAAAATTTGTAAACGTTCATTTGATTTGTGATGCCATCTGCTTTGCTTAATCGATGACATGTATAAATCTCCCGAACACGTGGTAAAACATGTGATGGAGCGAATTTTGCGGCCAAAATTCCAAATGGTGTTTTACTGCAAACTAAATCTTGTGCAGCCCGAGTGTGTCCACTTTTTATACCCGCTGTAGTTTAAATAACGTTGGCCAGCACGACGATGACAATGACATGGCAGCACATTGAGGCTGAGATCTGGAAGCCTTGTTGGCTCCGCCAACTGCTTCATTTCCTTCTAGACTCCCTCAAAATTTGCAAAAAAACGTTGACAATTATCTGTATCAATAGCATAGAGTATGCCTCCAAAGTATAATCGGGAAGTATCTTCTCTCAAGTTTGGTTTGCCACACTACAGGAGACAGCGAAGCAGCAAACGTTTTGAGTGTCAGAGGCAAGTAGACGCGAATGGCAGAGAGTGACGGGCCCGGCGCCTCGCTTGAATATTCATCTCTGCGCGCGCACTCTTCACGCATAACAAAAGCTGTTGACGGACAGTTTTTCTCGGCCGTATTTACGAGCTGTGTTTGCGTGCGTGTGTTATTTGCCGAGGCAGTCAAGCAGATTGTTTTACTGCCTGGACCTGTGGGGAATAGAAACAGAAGGCGCGCGCACACACACACTCGTGCACGCAAGTCCCTTGACTATGTTGTCAGTTTGCCGTGATGTAAAGGCCTGCACAGTTAGTTGAGCTGATTTGATGCACGGCATGGCGCCGATTTAAAAGGGCCGGGCCTCGTAGCGGCTCGGCGCCGCCTCGCCCTCGCCAAGTGCCCTCATTCATCACACCGAGCTCATTACGTAGGAGAGTGTTTCGTCAGGCTTCCTTTGCCGCCGTCCTTGGCCATTTGCAGTCGCACCGCCACCACTCGCAAGAGTCTCCAATGACTTGGCTCGGCGTGGCACCGCTGACGAGATCGCTCCGTGATTGATCTTTTGGACATTGGCGCGCATGTCAAACAGGTGGCCGCGTTCTCTGCAGACAGCCGTGCGATGAGACATGACGCCGCACCCGTTTCATGGAGATTTTCCATTTAAACACCCAAGAACGGTCAGAAAAACTCTCCCTGAAATTGAACGGGTGGAAGAATTGTCATGCAGCATTCGACCAAGCGGCGCCATTTTGAGATGGGACTCAACCTGTGAAGATATTTTGGCTAGAAATGGCTTCTGCTTTCAAGAAATTCACCAAATATCAATATCATATTACAACCTGTGAAATGACTTGAAGAGTTGTGCCCAAAGATTTGGAAAACTGCCTGTCAATTTGTTTGCATGTTTGAGGTTTGTTCAAAAGCACTGGAATCATTCTTGGTTGATGTCTTGAAAACGGCCATTTGCATCGCTTGGAAGAAATCCGAGACGAATATCATTTGCGGTCGTTTTTTGTTGTTTTGTGTTTTTCCTAATAACTTCATACCGTCCCCTGTGAAAAGGTCAGGCATCGTTTGAAACACGGGTAGACTTAAAGTGACCTTCAAGGCTTGGAGGAGAGCTTTTTGGCACGAACGGAGTCATTTCACCCCCCCAACTCGCTTGTAAAGTCAAACGTGCCTTTAGTGGCAAGGCTGCAAAGAAAACCGCGTCTCGTCTCTTTTGCGCTCTCTCTTTTCCCTCCGCCAGGTCCTGGAGCCTGCCGCCGCCGAGCATCTGTTTGGCTCCCTGCTGCCAAACCTGGTGCAATTAGCGCTGAGGGCGTCGGAGCTGTGCACCAAGGTAACGAGCGTCGCCGAGCGGCGAATCGGCTTGACCGAGGCCTGCGTCCACGCCGCGCATCCACGCCGCGCACCAGCAATAATCCCAAATGGCAGCCTGAGCTGTTGTGGCACCGTGGTCGCATTTTGTTCACCTGAAGGGATTTGAAGCTGATAATTCCTTAATTAAAATTGACAAAAATGTGTTTCTGGCCGGGTTGATGAAACGGTCAAACTGTCATCAAATGGCCCCTTTTGCACGGCCAGCACAAGATGGCATTTTACTATCTGTTCGCACTCCTCCGTAGAAGCAGCACAGATGCGCAATAGGCTGGCAGCGGTGTCCTTTCACACTCTGGGAAAGCGCGCAATACCCGCAATATCCCATACAAATCCTGCTGCTTCTATTGAGCATCCTACCGCGAAGGGCAGTTTATTAAATTCAAATTGACTCAAAAACAGAGCGGCTTCCTTAAAGGTCGGGCAGGAGGATTCATTTTTTTTCTGGATATCTGTTTTATTTATTTGACATTGTGTCTAGATCAGTTCCAATTTAAAAATGTTTGTTGTCATCCGGATTATTACTTGTTTATTTTATGTTCTCTTAAAAAGGGCACAGGAAGAGCACCTTATTTGCAAATTTGATCGCAGTCGCAATATTGAGGAAAACAAACGGCACTTAAATTGTTTTGAGAAAACTGTTCAACCGTGATTCAAGAGGCGTGCGCAAGTGGCGCCAAATGAGTCCTCGTGCGCGGCGTCCTTCAGCGTCTCATTTGGCAAATGCACAAAACAGCCGATTTTGACCTTCCTCTGCGGTCGTGCCGCGCCGCTCCTTTTTTTTTTGCAGCCCATCCCGCTCCTCAAGAGGGGCAGCAACCACTCCATCAGCATGTCGCAGGAGCAGGTGGCCTGCTTGCTGGCCAACGCCTTCTTTTGCACCTTCCCGCGCCGCAACTCCCGACGCAGCGAGTACGGCAACTACCCGGACATCAACTTCTTTAGGTAACGCTCAGGCCTAATAGTTGGCTGCAAGATGTCGTGCAAAATAATCCCCGCCCCCCCCCAATCTGATGGCGTTGCAATGTAATTGCCTTAATGGTGGTTCGGGGGGGGGGGGTCCTTCTTGATATGTGTGCAGTTATATTAGTTGTTAGGATAAAGAAAATATGCCTATACCTATATCTATGGGTCTGTGAGTATTGTAAGTCTACTTGTGTTGCGCCACCTTTTGTTTCCCAATATCCGTTGCTTATAGGGCTACTGTTACCCTGCGTATGGCGTTTCCCATGATGCGTTTGCATTCCCTTAGTGCCCTTCAAGTGAAGTTGAGTGCCACTACACAGCACTTGTTTGAAATTTCTGTTTTGTAAGTCAAAGCAGGAAAACAACCGAACAACGGCTTTTATTTACAGATCAACCGGAACGCTTTTGATCTTGCTTTTCCAGCGCTGCCGTTGTCACCATCTTTTTATTCTCTTATATTCATTGAGCTGAAGTCACGCACCGTAATGGTTTTGCTTGACTTTTCAGGCCTCCCTTTTTCCACGCGATTTTGGTTGAATTCCAAATTGCACACGTTTTCAAAGTTCCACTCTATATCATCCGATATGAATTGTACATTCCCCCTGATGCCTTCCGCCATCACTTAAAAGCCTGCACTCGCCAACAAGTCGAGTCAAAAGACACGTTACCCTCAGGACTGTACGATGCAGAGTTGTTGCCACGGGCCTCTGGTGGGGAACGCAAAATGCGACTCTGATAAATGAGACTCTCCACCACGCTGCCTCTGAGGGGCTTTCAGAGCATCAAGCTTTTGTCATTTCACCCACTCTGTGAAAAGTCTTACAAGACGCTCAGGAGTGAGATGGCGTCTATAATGCCCATTCAGAACTTTGCCACTCGCGGCATTGTGGATAGCAGGCTTGACCTCACGCTTCCTTGCTTTCAAAGCGACGCACGACGACATTTTAATGTCTCCCGAAGGAAAAGGCCCGAGCCCCAGCTAGTGCTTTTTGTGCGTCTGAGAGAGTGCTACCAAATGAGCCCGAAGCGATTCAATTGTGGCCACGGCGGAGGAGATCCTACATCATCCGCGGGTGACTGAAAGAGGGAGGCTGAGCGAGGGGGGCCGACGAATTCATGTCAAGCGCTGAAGCACGACTGAACTCACGTGGACGACTCATCCCCGCGTATTGTGTGGAGTCGCAATATCAGAAAACCCCCGCGTTGAACAAAAAAAGGGCTTTTTGTTGGAGTAAATATATGCATGTCGAATGGCAAAAAACATGTCAAAGGTTTACGAGGTTAGTTTGCATAATATCTTCCAAAAAAAACGATATCTTTAAAATATTTCTTTTTTTTGTTTACAAATACAATAAAATCTGACGGGCCATCATTTTGCCCTGCAGGCTGTTTGAAGGCTCCTCGTCCAGGAAGATCGAGAAGTTAAAAACTCTAATGTGCTACTTCAAAAGCGTCACTGAGCATCGTAAGTTTTTCTTTTCTGTCCACGAGCGATATGCCGAACGACACATGAAAACAAACGTTCCCTCCATTTGATGCTTTTCAGAGCCCACTGGCCTGGTCACGTTTACTCGAAAAAGCCTGGATCATCTTCCAGATTGGGAAAGGTCATTGATTTGGATCATTTTAACATCCATTTTTTTTTTCTTAAGACAAGAACTTTTTTTTTTCCCCCTCTCCGCTTTAGCTCAGAGACTCTGCTCACAAAGCTCTACATTGCATCCGAAGGGACCATTGAGGATGATGGTTACGGAATGCTGCAGGTAAGGAAGGAGGCCAGCTCGCTCTTGAGAATCACCAAATTAGATTTTGACGCTGTCTGATCCAGACGGGGCGGGCCGGGGGCATTTTGCCATGTACTGTTGACTGTAAATGACATCACAGCCCCCACCCCCAAAAAATGTGTGATGCATTTGATTTTAATCATTATTTCGGTCCCCGGGCCCCCCATGTTAAAATGCTAAAACTGTGCCTAAAGTTTCATCGGCTCACGCCAACAGCGTATAAATATCTGCTGCAGATCTGATGCGGCACGTTTGTAGGATGTCAGGCAAAAGTCGCCACATTGTGTAGCGTTTTCCTCCAAAATGCTTACTGCTGCTGAAAAGGCCTCGGAGAGGGCGCGTCGGGACCGGGGGGTCGAGGCCTCGGAGCCCGCTCGGCTTCGCACATCAGCCGCACTTCCTGCTCTCTTGTCAGGATGGCCCGCTCCGCCTTTCACCTTTTGTTTGCCTTCAGTCGCCAGCGGCTGACAGCTGACGAGCGCTCGTGACCGGCCGCCCTCGGGAACGCCGCGGCCCAGATTGATGTCCGCTCCGCCGGGGTGAGGCGGGGGAGCGGCGCGGAGGGGAGGCGCGCTTTCTTGCGAGGCTGACAGCCTGTCAAAATTGACTTTGCCGGTCTGGCTGACTGTCCTCCGAGTTGAGTGACCGGTTTAGGGGGCATCCGCCCCAAAACGTCGTCCTTCCAGGAGTAGTGACGGGGGTTGCTCTGACTTGTCTGTGCCTGAGCAGAAACGATGGACCCTCGAGCTGGTCCTCCTCGAAACAAAAGATGTCAAATAAGCCAACTCGGCTTTCTCGGGATAAGTCGGGCCTTCTGGATTGGCTCGTCGGGTGATTTGTCGCAAAATAAAAAGCAAAAGTGTCACCTCTTGGCTTTCAGGTGGATTTTGCCAATCAATTTGTGGGTGGAGGAGTCACCAGTTCAGGCCTGGTTCAAGAGGAGATCCGTTTCCTCATCAACCCCGAGCTGATCGTGTCCCGCCTCTTTACCGAAGCTCTGGATCACGACGAGTGTCTGATCATCACGGGTGAGTCCTCCATGAGAACGGTGGCATCCACCCATCGAAAAAAAAAAAGGATCGGTTAATCCTGATGATTGAGGCACGCCGTTGTCGTCCGTCTAATGAGTGAAGAAACTTTGTTCGGGCCTTCTGTTGACCCATCTGCCTGTTTTTTCGTCTCACGCCTACTCTTGATTGTCTGCGGCGAGGCTGATTGGCGGGGGGAACATGGAGCTCTCCTGATTGTCATGCTGCGTCATTCCCACTGAATGTCCTTGAGGATTGAGTGGCGGCAACATGGCGAGCGGGGCTCGGGACAAATCGACAGGCACCATAACGAGCCGGAGGCTTGGGGAGTCCCGGCGCGAGATCGTCAGCCTCCTGCTGAGACTCCAATTTTTGTTTACTCTGTTGTTAGTCGATGACGCATTCAGACTTTGGCGGCGGCTGCTCTGTAGCGTCCACGAAAAGATGGACGCCATCGATATTTGTCAATCTTGAAGAAAGGTGCACCCCCCGTCCCCCACAAAAAAAATAAAAACCTCAGGAAGTCGACCTTCTCGTTTCTCCTGCTCGCGCTTGCTCTCCGGCCCCCACTTAACTTGATTACCGCAGCCTGGAATCAAATATATCTGGAAGAGCCGCCCAAGACCCGCTCCGCTAATGGACTCTTCCATTCCATCAGTTTGATTAAAACCCGTCTCTTGTCGCAGTTACGGCATGCGAGCCGTAGCTAACGCTGTGGCCGCGCACTAAATCATATTACCCCGTGATGCTTTTTTGGCACGCGTAGGAGGGGAATGTCATGGATCTTACCGCCTCAATGAAATCTGCAGCTCTAATTAAATTGATGAAGATTACTGGATGACACCGGGGCGGTCAAACATTGAAGCAGTAACCGAGGAGAAGCCGTGTGATCGCAGAAACGATGCAGGTGATACAGTGGATAAAAAAAAATCAATCGTGACACACAAAGTCTTTCCATTTTCTTTACGTTAGTACTCCGTGATTTTTGGCGGCGGGGGGGTGTGTATCGGATTCAACTTGCTGTCAACCTCCTTCGTCCTTTTAATGCCTCTCGGCTCATTTTGCAGACCACGCGAACGTGGCCGGCTCAATGTGTCCCGCGGGCCTTGTGCTCGAAAGATCGGCTCCCCCCTCCCCCGACCCGCTCCCCTTTGCAGATGAAGCCCCCGCCGCTAATCACTTTGCTTTATCCACCGCAGTGTGTGCAGCGTCTCAGCGAGTGCTCTCGACGGCCGGCGTCCTAATGAGCTCTAATGAGAACTCGGCCCTTATGTTTTAACCATGACGGCTTCAGACAGCATTTCTATTTGTCCGTCATCTTTATTACTCGGGTCAGCTGGGAACTGTCGGTGACTCGATCGCATTAACCCCCCAAAAAAGAAAAGCTCTCAATGATGAGCGCCACTCTGAATGCATGTCTGCTTTTGCTTTGCAGGTACACAGCAGTACAGTAAATACACGGGTTACGCGCAGACGTACAAATTCGGCGGCAGCCATCAAGACACCACTCCCAGGTATTTTTGACCAAAGCCCGTCAGGACCCCTTAAGCACAATTTTTAGACCATGCACCTCAGACACGATACAACGCACAATTTAGATGCATCCGTCTGACCTTGGCGTAGACTGGGAAAAAAGGCACCGTCATTGATTTAGGTTTTTGCCACGAGGCATTTCTCTGTGACACTCGTACAATTTTTGCCACTGAAATGGATGTTATTTCAAAATGGCTACGAGCTAGCAGAATTTCATTTTCATAACATTAAGAAATGACGTTGTACCAAAAATGGAAAGGAGTTAGTTTCCTTCATGTCTACTGTATACACTTGAGGATGTGTGGGGTCCTTAAATGTGGGTCCTTAATGTGTGGGGTTTCTAAACTTCTAGATGATGATTGCCGCCTAGTTTAACACATTGTCATTGAATGAAATGATACGTCACAAACGTATTTGTTTCAGAGATGACTGGCAAAGAAGATGCACTGAGATCGTGGCCATCGACGCTCTGCCGTTCAGCAACTACCTGGAGCAGTTTCATCCAGAGGGAATCGAGCGGGAGCTCAATAAGGTCCTTTTTTTTTTTCATTCAATATTGGACCAGTGCTGCTCCACATAATATATGTAGTAGCGTGCAACGGGCCGCGCGACCCGCTCACGCTGCCGCCATCCGTGGCCGTCTGAATGTACGTTAAGCCGGCCTGAGCAAACCTGCATATGTGCTCATGCGTTGAATGACTTTTCGAGCGAGAGCCTGCGGGCAAGTAGAATGATTTTATTTGTTCCTTTATTTTGAAGAATTGCCGCATTCTGTACCCGGAGAAAACGCACACAGGCCTGCAAACTCCACACAGGAACGCCAGAGCCCTGAATAAGAGACTCGTGCAGTTAGGCTGATGATATGGCAGCTCATGAAATGTGTGATTTTAGTCGACATATTCAATTGGGGGTTGTGTCATTGAATGTGTCCACCCTTTTTTTTTTTTCTCTGTCGCAGGCCTACTGCGGCTTTGACCGCCCAGGTGAACACAGAGACAACCTTTCCGCGGTGGCCACGGGAAACTGGGGCTGCGGGGTTTTTGGCGGCGACGCCCGCCTCAAAGGCAAGTTGGCGACGCTGAGGCAGTAAATGTCAGGACGAGCGGCTCCGGCGCGCGAGCGCGCTCATTTGTCTTCGGGGGAATACATTCATTTACTTGTGGCCTATTCGTCGCCTTCCTCCTATTGATCAAATGACGGAGCTAATACGGTTCATTAATCGTGAAATTGATCGCCAGCGAGAGTCCATCAATCCGCTACTTGCTCTTCTGCCTCGGCTTTCCGCCATGATGGGAGCCGATGCTGGAAGCTGCCGTCGTGCGCGCGTGCGCCTGCGTGCGTCTTTGTTAATTATGTGCGCCGACGGGCCGCTCAACTACGGTCCGCTCCGCGATACGCCTCCCGGAGAAATCTTTGGAATTGCGATACCATTCCCCAGTTTGTCCCCCCCAACCCCCAATCTTCCTGTTGCCTTTTAATTTAGTGGTAACTCAACTGAAGTATCCATGACCAATTTACTAAGTCCGACAACGGTACTTGTCGATAGACGCCGACGGTCGTTTCAAAGTTTGTTGACGCAACAATTTGAGCTGTAACGCCGACTTCCTTTCTTCCCGACCCAGCGCTGCTCCAGATGCTGGCAGCTGCCGAGGCGGGACGCGACTTGGCTTATTTCACCTTCGGAGACAGCCAGCTCATGACAGATGTCCACGGCATGCACTCGTTCCTCACGCAGAGGCGCATCACTGTCGGTGAGGGCTCCACTTGTTTAGATGCAACTTTTCGCTTTAAAAAAAAAAAATTGTTTCCATCGCAGGGGAGGTGCACGATCTGATGGTGCAGTACCACAGCGACATTTGCAAGGGCTGCGGCAATCGGCGCCCCGACGTCAGCCTCTACTCCTTCATCTACAGACAGGTGGGCTCCTCCCCGCCCACCCAGTGACTCCCGCCGGACGACGCGTCCCTGCGGATGACTCTTGGTGTCAGGTGACCCGCGAGTCACTGTGCCTTGGGAATTACGAAACGCACATCCACCATTGAAAGCCCTCCTAATTTGCCTTCCGACCCCCGGTGGGAGATGAATGCCAACGAACTGGACGCTGTTTATTTGACAGTACAACAAGTGTGATTTTTTTTTTTTGAAGCGTAGGTCGCCGTCCGTCTCCTGTCAGTTTGCCATTTCTTGTTCCAGCCGCGCAATTGCAACCTCATTGAATTGGCTGTCAGAAATCTCGTTCCAGGCTAACGAGAGCAAGCATCGGAAAGCTTGGGAGTCATCGCTGGCCGAAGAGGGAAAAAAAGCGCAGAATATGTTCGTGCACTGAAGATTGTACACAAATCCGAGATCGATTCTTCCTTTTCCACAACTGTACCGCTTGCGTTTGAAGCCGACACGTTTCATGAATAAATGACAGGTTGCCTGTGTGGGCTGGCAAGTGTGCTTCCTCGCCGTTTATCCCTTAATAAGGTCATCCCCCCTTTTTAAAAAACTGTACATGACACCTCGTTAAGAGAAGAACGGATCACGGAGGAGCCGCTCAAAGGTGAGCGCGAAGCAAGCGAGAGTTACACGGCTTGATTGAGCCACGTGGACTTGACACTTGAGAAATGTTGCAGAATTTGTGAAAGGTTAACAAAGTTGCCACGCGCATGGATGACGGGGACGCATTCGGGAAAGGGAAAAACCAGCCGTCGAGGTCAGTGCGGACGCAACGTGTTCCAAGTTGACACTTTGGCAGCAGTTGACTCTGTTGTGCTTTTGGGAGGCGAGGAGCAGCTCTGAAGGAAACTTTGAGGCAACCCCCAGGGCGCAGCGTTCACCATCACCGGGCTCGGATGAATGGTGGATCCACCCTGCAACTATCCGGCATTCAGGTTAGTTGATGGCCGTTGGAATCGATCCCTTGCAGCTGCGAATTAGCGCCAAGCCTCTTTTTTTTTTGACCGATCTTCCAAACTGCTGCTTGCTGTGAAGTTCGATGCGTCACTTCCACCACGCAGATGTCTCATCCCACTGCGACGACAACAATCAACATTGTCCCGTTTTATATGGTGAGTAATCGTCACCGTTGACCATCCGCCGCAAATATAGAAGCCCGCCCACCATGATTTCCTCTCTCCATGCGCCGCCTCTTAAGTCCCAAATTGAGCAGTTGTGTCAAGTGACAGGTTGACTCGTATTTGCCAACGGTGATCCACCATGTCGGCGGCGTGTGCCAAAAGGACACCGTGGGTTGAGCCCGGGTGGGAGTCAATGAGCTCCGTGGGATGTTTCTCTCATTGGGAGGGGGCTACATCTGTGTCTTTGTAGCCTGTCGAGTTCAAAAACTCGCCGTCGGTGGCATCCCTGCGCATTGATCTGTGAGTCCGCTGCGTCTTTGACCTTTGTTTGTCGCCCGCAGTCTTGCGCACAACGACCGGCTTTGGATCCCGTTTTGACCAACTCTGAATCAGTGTAGCGCACCTGCTCCGAGTCTTCTCCTTGTCGTGTTATTTTCAATCTTTCTTCACTTGCGTGTACGCTATGATGCCCTTTTGCTTATTCATGTGCGGCAGACGAGAATAACATACATTAAGCATTCATCAATACATTCTTTTTGGAGATTCACGCTTCACCATCCAAGAAGGTCACCTCTGCTACTGCAACTTTATGAATATGAAGGCCTTCTTTGTTTAAAAAACAAAAACAAAACGTCATTAGCGTAAAGTCGTAGCCAAGAACCTCCTGGCCACAGATTAAAGGCATTATCGGATGAATATTGATGAACCCCTGCAAGCCGTGGTTTACATGCGTTTAGGCCTGAAAGATGAAAATAGGATTTGCAGCCATGAGCCTGCCGATAAAACAAATTATTTCCTCGACAGAATGATTGTCTTCCAGGTTCCTTTCACTTTGTCTTGCCGGCTTCCAGCGAATTAGAATATATTGATCAGAATCTCTTTGCATTTTAACAGTCTTTAACAGGTTGAGTATTTTTTTTTTTTGTCCGCCGATAATGGGGAAGGCCGTGTTCTAATTTGCGGCGCTATCCTCAGATTCCGTTTCGTGGTCATCACTCCCAATAACCGATGTCAAATTTCTCTGTTCAACTTTAGCGTTTTGTTTTGCATTGTCACGGAGTGTCCTCCCCTCCCCCCCGCATGTCCGAACCCTAAACGCTCGTCCACTTTCTGTGAGCGCGGCATCGCAGAGGCAGTGCCACGAACGTTTGATGGTAATTGCGTCTCCTCCCGTTGCTTTAATGTGTGCTGAGATGCTTCCTCATCCGAAGGCGCTTCGCTTCGCAGCCGCAAAAACTCGCTTGCGTTGTTTTTGGCGTGTGCGGCATGAATGCCCTCTAGTCAAAAACGCGCTTCAGTATCAGCTTCTTGGAATGTGGGGGGGTTGGGGGGTTTCTTAGTATAAATCCTCCACACCGGCCATTATTTATCAGGGACAGCTATGGCCTTTTTTTTTTTTTCCAATTGATCCGAAGGGGGGGAAATCCATTTTGATGTGATAGCCGTAGCTTTTAACCAAACTGACTGCCGTCTCTGTAAGGTCAAGGATTGAGTGAGGCAAGTTATTTTTGTTCCCGGCATCACTTGGTTGCCGATCTATCATTGCGGCGTGGTGACATTGATACAGACTGGCCCCGAGTGAAAGATGGAGCAAGGCCGACAGAGGTGCAGCCCGATCCCTACGCCGGCCAAGCTGACTGCAAGCTTTTCCGATTCTTTGATTTGGATATTGGGCGACGTCAGCATGTTGCTGCGTTGCCACTAATTGTCATTTCGAAACAATAGCGCGCATGGTGCCGGCCACATTATTAGCATCCGTGCTGATTTCCTCGTTAGCATCCCGCCTGTCAGAATTTCTCCCGCTTCACCAGAAATTAGCGCTTGATGTTTGCAGCGCACGGCGGATTGGTGGACGCTTCCTGTTTTTGAACCGCAGGCATCTCCTCGGGTGTCTAATTGCACACGTGTTGCTCCTTGCGCACGCGGAGTTGCCGCAGATAACACCATCTGCTCGGTGTCCGCGCAAGATTGTGAAAAAGGGAAAAAGAGATGCTGCTCCTTGGCACCCACTTCAAAGTTTTCTTCTTGCTGCGTGTCAAAAGAGACGCGGCTTGTTAATATTTGAGGAATAGTAGGGATAGTAGCGGCGAATGCAAACGTTGACGGCGGCATTGCCTTTGACACGCGGTGCTCAAGCAGATGTCGGGGAGAAGCTCGGAGGCAGATGTTTGCCGCTCATTTCAAAGGCCACATTTTTACAGCCTTTTGGCGCCGACGGCGAGGTGATTAGCGCCGACACATGGCCGCCTTCCCAAGCTACCGGTAAAAACCTCGTCAACTTTGCTTTTCCGAATCGCAAAACTTGAATTGTATTCCGCCATCTTTGCCGCTCGACCTCCAGAATGTATCGATTTCCCTCCCATAGGAAGCAACGTGAATAATCCCTTCACGCCGCCATTCCTGCCCACGTTATTGTGCGCCGAGTTCATCCATCAGAATAAATGCTTTTTTTTTTTTTCTCCTTGCTTTGCTCAGTAGCGCAATCTGAATGTCAAAAAGCAGGGCCAAGAAAAGGCCAGTCAGTTTGCGAGTCTCCATTCAGCGGAGAGCTGTCGAAATGTCTCATGAGTGCTCTGGCAGTGCGGACCTCCAGGCTCAAGCTCGCATCGAGGTTGTTATGGAGCTGTCACGCTTAGGGTGACAGCACCCAATGTCAAGCCCCCCCCCCCCCCTCCTTATTTCCTAACATGTTAGACGGGGATGTATTTGGAGCCAATAACGGCAAAAGGGCACAAGTAAACGAGTTGCTCTTGTTCTGTGCCTCTTGACAGGTTTCACGGTGGAAAGGAACCATTTGATGCTTGCACCTGCTTGAAAAGCGGCGCCGATGCTGGTGGCTTCTTCTGGAAATTTTTGGGGGGTAAATATGCACCGAACCATTTCACACTTACTCAGTGGCCGGGTCATTCAAAAGTTTGTGTTTATCATCCACATACACCGTCATATTTGTCACCTTATTTGCAAGAAGTTAAACCGCAGTTGCGGGAGGCCTCCCCCATCCAGTCTAATTTGCGGCCCCGAAGGCTATTTGTCCCTCGGCGAAACCTTGTTTTGTCTTCCTCCGAGAGCTGTCGGCCCAGCCGCTTTTTCTGAAAAGTGGAAATTGAGAGCGCATCAAACCTGTTCGCGGTTATGTATGACCCCGAGTCTAATCGGACAGGCTCATTTACGCCGGGACACACGTTTCCTTGAAAGGGCCATCTTTTCCCGAGCCGAGCGCCGCCGGTCGGCACGCGGATCCCGGTGACAAACGGGGGGAGGGAAAGCTGAGCAGGGGGGGGGGGGGGGGTTCAAGAGGGCTCGCCCGTCATTTCATTAGGATGCGCTTTCTTTACGGAGAAGTGGATCCGACACTCCAGCTGTTCAATTACCCGAGCGGCCGTAAAAAGCCGAAGTGGCGTCTCCCGAGTGAGAGATTGTCACGCCGCCTGTAGCCGGAATGGCAAGATTTAGGACCCGCCGCTCCTCCGCGACAAGAGCCCCAGCCGAGGGATCCTCTCCGTCACCGGATATTGCGCTCCCCGGCCGCTCATTAAAGATGGCAACCATTACTTTGGGCACGGCTGGCTTCTCGCCGCCGCTCGGTCTGCCTTGACGGCCCCCTGGAAGTAAATAAACATAAATGAGCTCAGGAATGAGCGGGCGGCACCTGGGCCAAACCTGGGAAGGATTTGACTTGGGCTCTGCGCTTCATTACCTTCCTAATCTGTCTCATCATATCTCTCCTCGTTTTACCGTTCCATTTAATGACGGCTTCCCTTGAATTTTCCCTTTTTCCGCATCATCGGGAGAGAAAACGTGCGCGTGTCTTTTCTGACATTAAGGCACGAAAAGGTTCACTTTGCCCAAACGAGCGACAGAGCGCACCTCTGCTCTTCCATCGACCGGATCCGGCAGATCCGTAATTTAATTGGCACAGCCGGCGAACGGACACGGCTGCGCGGAACGCGTCTGGATTTTCCGGGAGTCGCCGCCGCAAAATGGCCTCTCGGGGAGCAAGTGTAAATATGAATGGCTGCAAACTCTGCCCTTCTTATTTAGCCTGTGACAAGCGGCGCCATTAGCTGCCCTGGTGGCGCTTTTCACTTGTCAAGCCCGATAAGACGTCCCTTCACAAGCCACGGCCGGCGCGTGAATTTTTCCCGCCGTTGTCCGAGCCGGGTTCTGCGAGGAGAGCGCGGCACCCCCGACCGATTCATTGCATCTCGCTTTTTCTCCCGACTGTCGCCTCGCATCCGCTCACCGTGGATGCGAGCAGGCTCCAACGCTAGCCGGGGAGGCGGTCGGTCGTTTTGGCGGTCGTTACGCTGATGCGAGGAGAACGTTGACGCTCCTGCCTCTGCGTGGTGCTTTTGTGGATGATTGACTCTAATGTCAGAGATGAATGCCTGGCACGAGCGATCTTCACTCGGGCCTGACCTCCCTCTACTCATCTTTAATATCAATACAAGTGATTATGATGAGTGTGGTCTCCCCCCGTGGACATGGCACCTTGGCCCGCTCGCTTCCTCACCCTCACTTTTCTCTCGCTAACCTGTTTTCACGGGGCCAGTTAAATGAGCCCCGGGCAAGGCGTGACGTGTCGCGGGACCACGGGGCCATAAATCATTCCCGAGAGCGGCGGCCGCGGCAGCCCGGAACGTCGCGGTCGAGATTTACGCCGCGTGGCGAAATATGGCCACCGCAATCTGGATCCTCATCTTAAAATTGGTTATTGATCCACCGATTACAGAATGAATCATGGGGGTGCCAACAAGTTGCTCCGTTTTACAGTAGTGCGGCGCCCAAAAAGTATCACGCTTTCAGGGAGTGGGGGGGGGCTCTCACCTCTCCTTTAATGGGGGGGCCCCGCTTCTCCCCCAGTTAGTTTTCAAGATGGTTTCTAAATGGAGCCCTCCCCGCCGCCCGATAAATGCCAGGGTGGCTATTATCATACTTCCTTTGTGAGTGAAAACAGTCATCCTCATAATATACGTTGGATTGGGCCCTAATTTTGAATGCTTGCAACAATGAGAGCGGTGGCGCTTGCGATGAATTCCCTCCGAAATGTCAATATCGGAGAAACAAGACAAGGAGGACATTTTGGGAGGCAAAATGTCAACTTTTCAAAAGGGAGCCGTGTCGTCCGCTCGCTGGCCTCTTCTGGATGTCATTAAGGTTCAGTTTTATTCATAGCCGTTTATATCAATATGCTGATTGTTTGTATGTGTGTCGTGGGGGGGGGGGGGGGGGTGAGTAGCCGTGAACTCATTTTCTGACACGTGGACTTGGCTCCAGGATGCCTTGATAGTCTACCCTGTGTGGTTTCAAGACGGTAGATGGAACCATCTTCTTCTCTTTGTATAAAAAGCTCCCGTTCTGTCTCACCCCCCCCCCTCCCAGTTGTGTCCATTTCAAGGTGTTAAAGTGAACATGTTGAGGTTTGCTGCACATTTTGGCCGCCTATTCCTTTTATTCCTTTTTCTTCCTGGACACAAACAGGTCTCCAGGGGGGCCTTTTCAGTCAATAGTGGTCAGCCTTCAAGGCTCCACCTGCGCCGCTTGGTGTCGAGGGTCTCCAGGTGGGCATCCGCTATCGATCCGCACGTCAAGCGCCACTGCCCAATTGTCACCGTCGGCGTTGGCTTTCGAGGAGCCGGGCCGGCGCTCTGTCAATAAACTCAAAAGGTGCACAGCCGCCGGCCAATGTTTACCCCTCGGGTCCCTTCAATATAATGACGATGGGACCGGACGAGACTCCCGTGGTTCAATCGACAATTTGTTGGTGACCAAAAGAGGAAGTCCACCCGAAGCGAACGTTGACCGCAAAAGTCATTCAAGCCAAGGATCTTTTTTTTTTTTTTTTTTGATGCCTTCTTTTCTGCGGGAGGTTTTCTGCATGATCAGACATGAAGTCTTTCTTTTGCGTCCCCCACGGAAGCCGAGGGCGCTGTCACGCCCCCCCCCCCCCCCCCCCCAAGCAGGCGTCGGGAAATAGGCGCTTGAATGCTCGCCGAGTGTACGATGGAGTCATTTGTCCCCTGCGAAATGCAACGGCGTCTTCGAAGCGTTGGACTGCGCGTTGTGCTCGCTCTGATGAATTGGCTCCTTTGATGCAAATCCACTTTCAAGCAGCCTGCTTTTGGCGTTTGTTTTATGGCTTGAGTGATGAAAGACGGCGTGCGCTGCGATGACGACGACAATTATGGATCGTTGAATGAATCCATTGGGATGATGCAACCTGAAGGTTGCGGACTTTTTGGGGGCCGAATTGGGCAATTAAACGCCGACGACGCGTTTGGTAGAATGCAATAGTCCCTTGTTGTTGACCATATCATGATCCTTTATTTGTCCACAATGGGGGAAGAGTGCACGCGGGCGACAAGCCCACCCATGTTCGCGACAACACAATGCACCTTGCTCACAGATAAATAAATATTTCTTATCGGACTAAAATATTTTCTGACATAACATTGAAGGACTGACTCGTGACCTGTCACTGGCTCGATATAGTGCTCTGTTTCTATACGTTGCAACATCACACTTTGGGATTGTTATTTTCTGGATGCACTGCACACCAACACAAACGGGACATTCTTTAGTTTACGCCATGTAGCTGGAAGATATTGTAAAGTACATTTTGCATCACTTAAGGCGCCATTTTTTTTTTCTCCTGCATACCGGTACACTAATATATTGCACATTAGAAGCTTCGGACCTAAAAACGGCGGCTCCTCTATTGGAATCGGCATGCCTTTGAGTTTTCATTGATTGGTATATAAATAGCAATAATCTATCATTGTATGCACAAAAACAAGGTCGGCGCCTGAAAAGGCAGAGATGGCCGCCGCTACTGTACGTACAACACGACTATGCTAAGACTGTGGCTGGAATGTGGTGAAATGAGCTCAATTGCACAGAAAAGCAAGATCCATCCTGACAAGGCTAAAATGTCTTTGTTTTGGTTTGTTTTTTTAGACATCACTTGAGCAACACGGCCCCGCCCCCCGTCCGTGAGGCTCGCTGCCCTCCCTGGCCACCGGCGGCCATCTTGGTGGCAGCGGCGGTTGCGGAAGCATCGCACAGGTCCCCGATTTCCAGCAGGCCCTCGTTCAGGGCTTTGACAAAAACGGCCGAGCTGGTTTGTGTGCTTTCCCAGAAACTGGACACGCAGAAGACGATGTGGTCCGGCTGTGGGTTGTAGCAGGCGCCGTAGCCGTTGGGCACCACCGGACCGTAACAACAGAACATTTCCACCGCGGTCGGCACCTGAAGACCACAAGACGGGTAAGTGAAGCGCTTGCCTTGACGTACACTCGACCCTGAAAATATTCCACCTTATGCAAAGAGATGACCATACCTGACTGGTGGACAGGATGAATCGGTTACTAGCCAGGAAGGTTTCGTCGCAAAAGATCTCCGGACGCTCCATGTTGAGTTCCTGGGCGCTCTTCAGCAGTCCCAGGAGATGATTGTCGATTGCCATTCCTGTAATCGCCTTAACAACAGATCGTGAAGTTTCAAATTGAGGCTTGAGTCTTCGGTGTCAATCTGGAACCCGAGATTTCTCTTTTTTCCTAGCGTCA
This sequence comes from Hippocampus zosterae, assembly GCF_025434085.1. Taxonomy (NCBI): domain Eukaryota; kingdom Metazoa; phylum Chordata; class Actinopteri; order Syngnathiformes; family Syngnathidae; genus Hippocampus; species Hippocampus zosterae. Next base: position 546,340 of record NC_067457.1, on the reverse strand, counting down.
CTCCATGAAGGCAGCGTTCGGAACTCCGTGCCAAGATTCCCAACGCGGCCCGTGATTTTGTGACGATTCTTAGCGTCGTCTCACTTACTGCAATCGTGTAGTCGGTCTGGGCACTTATTGCATCCCTCAGTCGTTTCATTTTTTCCGTTTCCTGCGAGGAAAACGAAAAACACAGACCAGTCACGGGTAAAAAAAGCAGGGGCGGGGGGGCTCGCCCACCGTGTGAGGGCTCCTCTCGTCCGTCATGGACTTGACAAAAGCCAAGGCTTCGGCAGTTGCCGAGCGAATGTTATCCACCCGTCCGTCCCGGAAACGCCTGATGGAGGCGCTCTCGTAGGTGGAAACCAGCTTCCCGCTGCACCTGAGCACAAGATGCGCGCAGCCGTCGCAATGTCGGCGGCGGCTAATTGCGCCGGAGGGGGGATTCCTTACTTGAAAAATGCCAGCTGGAGGGCCACTTGTACAAATGCGTCCGGACTCATTTTTTGCTTCTTGATAAATTCTTTTCCGTAACCTTTGAAGGTGAAAACGTCCATGTCCAGATTCTTCACCAGCCTGGAGGAAAAAAAACCACAAGACGCGCTGTGCCAAACCTGCGGACACAGAAGCTTCGCCCAGACCTTACCTCTGCAGTCGCTCTTTGGATCCCGCAAAGAGTCCCTGGATTTGGGCGTTAGATTTCCACCGGAGTCTCCTTGGGGCCGGAAGCTTTCGGCCACTGGCTGGCGGCTTCGCGGCCTCCGCGGCGGTCCCGGCGGCTCTGTTGGCGAGAGCGAAACCTGGATTTCTTCTCCAGATTTGGCGCAGTAGCGATATTTTGCTTACATGTGCTTAGTCAGGTGCTCTGAACATTGCACCAGAACGACCCCCTCAAAGGCGGAATGCTCGCACACGGCTCCGCATATTCCGTCCATTCCTACGACAAACTACAAGGCGGGGCGCAGCCTTGAGCCCGGCTCGTCAACGTCGCGGGCGGATGGCGCGGCTGTCGTTGGCCTGACCTGCATTGACTTGTCATACCAGCGGTTGGCGCCGTTCTTTTCCCAGCCGCCGCCGTGCAGCATGAGCAGGGCCCGCTCGCTGTCCGTGGCCCTGTTCCCGCTGGCCTCGTCCAGGCACAACACGCACAGGCAGCTTTCTATCAGCGCCAGAGAGTCTGTGTTGGTTTGATCTGGAAGAGAGACGTGTCGGTTATCGCCTGTCTCAATGGCGCTGAATGAGGAGGGAGGGGGGGCGGTGTGCACCTTTTGCCAGAATATCCCAGGCTCGTGCCCATTCTGTTCGGCCATCCGATGTCAAGAGACCAAAAGGCGGAAACCGCTCTTCGGCGTTCCCCGCCATTGACGCGGTTTTCTCCAGTTGGGACAAGATGTCCGCCTCACTCAGCGGCTCGCCATCGACGACGACGTCCAGTGCGAAAAACTGCCGCCACAAACATGGACGACAGAAATCAAGCCGTTCTGAGCCCATCTCACTTTGTCGCCTCGTACTTTCAAGGACGGCCAAAGGAGATGCGTCCGGCTGCGTCATGACGCGACTCAAGCGACGAAGCCGCAGATGGAATAGTGATTCTGATTCTGAGGAGAAATTTGCTCTCAAAGAGTCAGGCCACCCCAACTTTACGAGGGAAAAGCGGCTGACTGGGCACAATTTGTTGAGAAAGGCCCACTTCCCCCGCTCACAAGCGAGAATCGAAACTCGTTTAATGGCGCCCAGTTAACGCGAGAGGAACAACGTTGAGGGTGTCATCAATTCATTAGCTCTGCAGCCAGCCGTGACGCGCCAACGTTGTGTTCATTATCAATCGTTCAGCCCCCCCCCCCCTACGCTGTGTTCGTGGGGCGTTCCGATGTCGGGTTTTACGCGTGCGTGCACGTTGATGCATCCGTGGGTCGGCGCCCTGACCTGGTTCTTGCACGCCACGATGATGTGCTCGGATGCCGCGGGGGCCGCGTTCTTGCGGACCGCCAGCGCGTCCGTCTTCAGACCCGGGTAGCGGTACGAGGTAAACAGTCGGCCGTACTGCTCCATGCACAGAGGGGTGCCGGCCAGCTGGCCTCGGGCGAACTCCACAGGGAGCGCCCCCCTGAGAGCGAGAGAGAGAGAGTAGCAAGCGCTCGTCTTGAGGCCGACTCGATGGTTTCCTCACGGCGTACTCACGTATCAATCAGGGCCTTGTACTCCAACACGCCTCCGACGAGGCGCGCGGCATATCTGAAATGAGTCCGAATGAGAGCGTTTAGGGTTCTGGCTAGCGGTCACGATGCGAGCGAGGTGCACTGCCGTCTCTTTAAGGGCCGCCGGTAATCACCTTAGTGCAAATTACCGGCCTGCACAGAGAGAGCAGAGCGCTCGTGTGCGCGTCTGCGTTGATGCGAGTGGGCGACACGGGCAAGCGGGGGGGGGGGGGAACGCGCGGCCTTGTCAGCCGCCATCACGCAAGCCATTCGTCTTCCCCTACGAGATCGGTGCGAAGAGGGCGTCCGCTGAGCGCCACGCCCCTCAATGAGGCCTGACCGGCGGGCTCGATTGGGGAGCTTGGCCGTGTCACTCCCAATTAAACGAGCGGCGGCGGCGGCAGATGCTAGCGGCCGCTCGCGGCGCTCTGGAAATATTCACTTAGTGCATCAAAGCTGTCGAAAGTTCACCAAATGGGGTTCTCCATCGCTCGGCCTTTTGAAATCCACACTCGGGTCGGATTGCCAAGAGTATTGTCTTTTTGGATGTTTTGAAAGTGGTTCTATGGGGGGGCCAAAAAGTGGCTACAAAGCCGCGTCTCGCCTACCTCAAAGCATCCTTCTGATCTTGAAACGTCTGCTTAGGAAACACCATGGCGGGACTGGAGTTGACCGGGAGGGCCAACCTGTTGCTCAGGTACATGTCCTCCAGCCAGTAGTCGTACACCTGCGGGATTTAACATGGAAAAGATGATGGGGGCGGGGGGGGGACTTGAGGGATTACGTTCAGAGTGGAAGTTAAAGTGCAGTGGAGTAAAAAGCCCATTACGGGGCATTTGTGCTGGATGTGAAAAGCGCGTGGGTTGCTGCTGCTGCCCGGCCACAGTAGGCGCCGTGATGGATATCGCCGAGAAGGCTGAGTTGCCACCCGTCACCCGCAGTCTCCGAAGAGGTATTGAGGCAGCGACAACAAATAAATCCTACTTACTTGTCCTTTTTCAGTCTCGTTACATGAATCTCCCATTTTGGGCCACAATTTGGGAGAGCACGTTCAACTCACCCCTGCGAAATGGAGAACTTCAAAACGGAGGCCGGCTGCTACGGACCAACGCAGAGGTGAACGCAGCTCTTGAGCGGATGCCCAAATTCAAAATAAAAGCGGTACGGTGAGAGTCCATCTGTGCCATTGGTTAATTTTTCAGATGAAATGTTTCTTGTGTTTTCAGGACCGAAAAGTCAAGCATCAAAGGGTACCAAAGCGGCTCATCTCAGCCGCTGGCCCCAGCAAACATGATCGATGTTGAAGATTTCATCTGTTTTAAGTTGACACCGAGTAAGTGGCCATCTGTCATGATGCGACTGTATCGTTAAACCAAAAAAAACCCCAACCGAGCTCTCCGTTGTGATGTCTCCATTTTGTCCCATCCCTCATTGCATACCCAATTTTCCATCTTGTCCCTCCTCTCCAGGAGCTTCTTCTGCAGAACTTGGCCAAGGCCACCGGGCGCTCCAAACTTCTCCACGATGGCCTCGGTCTTGCGGAACTGCTCGTCCGTCACCAGATGCCGCACGCACTTGAGGTAGGTGTCCAGCGTTTGCTTCAGGGGGGGCACGGGAACCTTGGGCAAGCCCTGATGAAAATGGGACGGGAAAAAGCACCCACCGCCGCTTTGATGACAGTCCGACAGCTGCGCAATGTCATCACCCTCGCAGACCCTTCTTGTAGCGAGTCTTCATTGCCGAGACGGATGAGGAAGAGACGCCGTCATTATTAGACGCTTAATAATTCATTCTTAATGCCTCGAGGCCCATTAGGCGATAAATTCCGACACCCTTTAGGGAATACGAATATGCTCTTTAAAAAGAAAAGAAAAACAAATGCAAATGAATGATCTTTTCTGCCTGACGTTTGATCATTTGCATGCGGTTGCCGTGGGCGACCAGCTGTTAAGCCTGACCCTTGCGTTGAATTCCTCAAGTTAAATTGGTACTCCCCCCCCCCCCCCCCCCATTATTAACCAAGCAACCAGCATGAGAGTGCGACCACTGGTCAAATCATTAGGTACACCTGCACCCTCCAAAACAAAGATAATAATTCTTAGTTTGAATGTTTTCAAGGTATGATTTTGTTTCTCAGCAATACTTTACTTAGCACCAGAAAGATGTTTTACAGAGAGAGAATTAAATTGAGCCCCGGAACTTTTTTTAATATGTGGAAAAAATAAAATCACATTTTCAATTGCCCCGCTTGTTGTTATCCGTCGCAGGCTTCGACAGCAGAACAAAGTTAGTGTACATTGCAAACAAATCATTTTGGGGCCAATTCAAGTGAAAGTGAGCCCTTCCCAATGAGTATTTGCATGATAGGTTGCAGGCGCTCTCCCGAGCGCTGACGCTTCTGAGGCGTGCGACACGTGAAACTTAAAACGGAAAAGGAATCCAATTGTCCAACGTAAGCATACCTGCGGGCCCGCTGCGGCCGCCTTGCTCTCTGAACGAGACATCTTCGACCGTCGGGAGCGGTCGGGGCAAACGTTGAGGCCGTCGGCTGTGCGCGGCGTACAAAGGCAAAAGAGAGGAACATGTCGAAAGATGGTGAGAGCATGCGCTTTTGGTTTAAAAAAAAAAAAAAAAAGGCAGCTTCCTTCTAGTTTGTTACGACAAATAAATGCACTTCAAAAGGAAATCATTTGCATGCGCCATCCACTTTCTTTCCTTGAGAGCGTTGCCGAAAAACCTTCGGATCGGGGGTCACAGATGGCCCACAAGAGGGTTTAATCGGGCCCATCATGCCAATTCCATAGTCATCCAAAGAAATGTCGTTGAGGGGGTGGGGGGGAACAACTTAAAAATGGTACATTATAAAACGGAATCATTTCTCTGAACATAATCAAAAGTGACCATACCTATTCAGGGGAGCGAGATCAGCGAGACCCCCGCATCCATGCCGCCGTATCCCATCTCAAGACAAGTCCCCTGCTCGGAAGTGGAGGGAGATGAGGAGGAGGAGAGGGCAAAAGTGGGGGCGGCTGGACCCGGGCTCGTCGGCGTCCTTGTGCACGCTGGCCCTGCGAGGCTCCACGTGGAAAAAGATGCCGAAGGAAGGTGTGCCGCAGGACTCCACCTATACCCTCTCTCCACCCTCCGTACCGGAGGCATGAAACTCCTCCCATCGAAATCTATTTGTGAGGCAGATTATTTTAGCCCCCACCATCCCAAACTCGTCTCCCTCCTCAACATCCGAAGGTTAAATTCTCGTATGAATGCAAGCTACGAGATCGGAAGTTGTTATCTTCTGCACACCTCCACCTCCCATTAAAAACGGGTTAGCGACCAAGCAATGTGTGCGCAAAGTTTTCCCACGTGCATCTTTCATTGAGATGAGGCTAATAAAGCAATTGGATCCAACAAAAAAAAAAAATGACCCAACTATGAATCGATAAGAAAAGACGCCACAGCTGGTCTCACACATCCAAACAGATTTATTCAACTCACAGTCAATAAATGAACACACAGATGGACTTGTCTTCAGGAGATCGGACTCGTCTTGACAAAATGCTGCAGACTGACACACACACACACTCACAGCCACTTGAGCTTTTTTTTTTGTGCTCGCGTATTTTTTTTTTTACCTTGTGCAGTTCATTTTCTCCACATTTGTACAAATCCGGTTGTGCTGATACATTGAATTTTTCCCAACGACAAGGAAGAAAAGAAATTAATCTCACCAACAATGTACTCAAATAAGTCAAAACAAAAACACATAAAAATAGATGGGCTTTTTTTGTGCTCGTGGACGTGTGCTGTTTATATTTGGTCCCACAATTAGCAATAGTTTTTTTCCCCCCACGAGAATCAAACGGAATGAAATTACAAAGATGATGAAAGAAAAACGGTCACACGCACACAATTGTTATTATGGTGATTGGGAGGTTGTTGTTTTTTTTTTGTTAGTTTTTTATAGTGCACATAACTTTGACTGAGACACGGGGAAGCGGGAAGGGGGGCGGGGGGTCCGACGACTTAGTTCAAGTGAACTCGTCGGACTGCGAGCGCCGCGCTTCGAAGGCGTCGAAGGCGTCGAAGCCGTTCTCGTCCGGCGGGCCGCAGGCGCCCTCGTCGCCGTGGCCCCTTTTCTTGCTGCGCTTCTCGCTCTTGTCGGCCCGCCTCTCCTCCAGGCGGATGGCGTCGTACAGCCCCTGCGGGGGCTCGTCCAGCAGGGTGTCCCTCTCCGAGTAGGACGGCCTCATGCGGCAGACGTTGCGCAGCAGCAGCAGCGCGGGCGCGTACAGCACGTTGACCAGGCCCATGCCCAGGTTGAGCTGGACGAAGCCCCGGCTGTGCACGATCTGGCCCGCCACCACGGGGCCCATGGCGTACGCCACCGAGTAGGAGATGTCCGCGATGGCGTACACGCTGCCGTAGACGGAGACGTGGCGCACGTCCACCAGGAAGGCGAGCGTGGGCAGCAGCGCCGTGTCCACCAGCGCGATGCCGAAGCAGATGCCGCACAGCGGGGCCACCAGCTGGCCGAAGCTCTTGCAGGCCGGCACCGTGCACGAGCTGGCGCCGATGATGACCAAGCCCAGCGCGCCGTAGAACCACTGCAGGTTGGGGTGACGCGCCGCCAGCCGCACGGTGACGTAGACGCCGAGCACGTGCGGGAAGAAGGCGGGCAGCCAGGTCAGGCCCACCTGCCACCGCGTGGAGTGCATGGTGCTCTCCATCCACTTGGCGATGGTGGGCTCCAGGAAGGCCAGCGGGATGTTGCACACCGTCAGCGCGCCGGCCACCACCGCGATGTACGGGTCGACCATGAGCCGGTGGATGGGCGTGCCGACCGGCATGTTCTCGCGAGTCCTGTTGGAGAAGGGCCGCAGCAGGGCCAGGAACAGGAAGCCGTCCGCCAGGCACACGAAGGCGAGCACCAGGAAGGGCACCCGCTTGCCGGCGAACTCGTACAGGACCCCGCCGAAGGGAGGCGCCGCCAGGCTGCCGAAGGAGATGAAGGCCAGCGCGATGCCCAGCGCCCGGCTGCGCTCGGCCTCCTCCGTGTACTTGTCGGCGATCATGGCCAGGCCCGACGTGTCGGCGAACGCCGAGCCCAGGCCCTGCAGGCTCCTGGCGGCGAACAGCGTGGCGTAGTTCTCGCCGAAGGCGAAGATGCACGTGGAGAGGAACATGACGCTCAGCCCGATCAGCAGCGGGATGTCGTAGCCCACGCGGTCGATGAAGGTGCCGCTCAGGGGGTTGACCAGCAGCTGCAGGATGGCTTTGGACGCGAACAGGACCCCGATTTGCACGTCCAGGTTGGCGGACCCGCCGCGCGCGCCGGTGTCGTTGCCGCTGCCGTTGGCCCGCGGCTCCGACTGCTCGTTCTCCAGGTCGGCCAGGTAGTCCGGGATGATGGGCACGATCACCATGTAGAGCATGTTGTCCAGCAGCAGCGCCACGCACACGATCACCAGGATGACGCGCCGCTGCCGCTGCGGGTCCCGCATGGCCGTGCCCAGCTGCTTGGTGCGCGCGCCCATCTCGGACAGCTTGACCGCGGCCGACCTGGCCAGCCCGGACGATCCGCCGTCGGCGTTCATCGCGACGTGCCGCTTTCTTCGACTCTCGGGCTCAGACTGTGCGCGCAACGCCGAGCCCCCCTCGCCTTGTGCGTCAAAGGGGAGGAAAGTTACGCACGCCCCTCCATGCTTCTCGGCGCCCGTTCCCCCCTGTTCACGCGGCCGTCTTGGCTGCAGCTTGCTGGCGCCGCCGAGGACGCGTCGAGTCTTCCATCCTCACCTGTGGCACTTGAGCGCTCGGCTCTGACGGCGTCGCTGCTGCCTCCTCCGTGGCCATTGGTGCGCGTTAACCCGCTTCTCTTTTTTTTCTTTTTTTTTTTGGTCCCCCTCCTCACGCTTCTCCCACCCGCCCCCGTTCCTCCTCTTCCTCACACCAATGTGACATCTGCGCCTAGTGGACCCGGTCAGCACTTTGGCCCCTTTATGCTAATTTCCTATCCTGGCGGCGCTCACTTCAGCCAATGAGAGACGCGATGCGGGGGCATCATCCCATATCGCCCCGGGAAAGGGAAAATATTTAGTACACTGTAAAGATCGCAAATTGGATTTTGGGATTGGGGGGGCGGGGGGGGGGGGGTAGTAATTCTTGACGTTGTAATGTACCGGTAACCCAATTTCCCCAACGGCAAAACGTCTTTTGATTCGCCCGACTTGAAATGTGTGTTGCCTTTGAATGTTGAGTTCACCCAACTATTTTTTTTCTCTCCAGTGATTCATCACACTCTGCACTTGACGCCAACCATCCGATGATGAACGCATCTGTCTTCAGTACGGGGAGGCCTACTCGTGTCTCCAAAAAGTTTCGATTCTACTCCGTAAGTAAAACCAAAAAGTAGACTTTGAATTGTACGAAAGTAAAAATGTGATCTTTTTTTCCCATTGCGATCCTGTCCTGTGCTTATCCGAGCGAGCGAGCGATCGGCCTTTTTATATCGCTGAAAAGTATGACGAGCTGAATATAAAATGTGACATTTTCAATAAGGATCCGTTTGACTCAAACTGAAATGCCACAAAGATCTCGTCTCCCATCCAAAAGAGAACGCAAGCCCGACCTTTCCGGGCAAGTTACGTTTCTCGAACGTGACACTGGCGCCACCTTGTGGCATAAAATGGCAAATGCCCATCGTAGTTAGAAATCATTCGTTTTGAGCCAGTAGAGGGCAGCAAAGACCTGACGTGGAAACACGCGGCGCAGTACTCAAAACGTTCCATCATTTTTGCAAGCAAGGCAAGGCGATGTTCCAAATGTTTATATTGATGGATTTTTAATTTGAGACGAAAGCAAAAAAAAAAACATGAATATGATGGACCGTATTGTACAAAACATTCAATGCGTACGTAGTGGTGGAATGTGTTCAACTGTCGAGTTCATACAAGGCAACGGGAGCTTTGGGAATCCCTTTGTCCTCTTAGCCGTTTTGCAAAGGCTTTCAAGAAAAGTCCCCACGGTGACTCCGGGAGCAGTAGAGTTGCATAATCTCTTGTCAACCGATCCAACCTGCAGACTCTGACGTCATTTGACCTTTGACACCTTTTTGTTCCCTGTAGCATGACGCTCAGAGACTGGTACCGTCATCCGTCCGCGTACTCGACACGTCCGTGTTTGCAGCCCGGCTATATCTGTCCATGACAAGGTGTCCTCCTTTGATTCCTCGTTGCGTTCTTAAGCGCTGCTTCTAACCCGGGCTCGGGACCGAATTGGATCACAAGTTCAGCCGCTCGCTTTGCGAAAGTGTTCCAAGAATGCCGCACGCTAATCTCACCGCGCGCCGGGCCAACTCCCTACGAGGATTATTTTAGCGCTAATGTAATATTTGAAAGCTGTTTTGACGGCTTATTGGAGCGTTCCTAATTGAAAGGTTTTGCTTTGCGCACTCTCGGAAGATGCTTTTGATTTGGATTTGAAGGCCACTTAATTAGGTACACGAGACAGCCACGCCATTTTGCATGCGCGTCGGCATAGATGGATAAGCAGAGACTTTTGGTCTGGCGCGGCACCTAACGTCACATCACGCGGGTTGGGAATCACGGAGGCACACAATCGCATTAGATTTGAACATTGGAGCGATTTTGTTCTCATTTCAGATTAAAAGGTTCCTGAAGGGGCATCCTCTCCACTGGCGCTGTTGCCTTCTGGCTCGTATGACGACCGGCCTGCTCGTGGCTTGTTTCTGGACCTGCTTAGGTAAGCTGATCAGCCAGGTGCATTCAGGGAACCTCTCACTTGTGAAAGCAATAAAACCAAACGGGGACCGTTCGGTTGTCGGTGGCAGTCGCTTAACTTACAATGAATCACACGAGTTCATGTACAGTATTTATTTATGGATTAACCCCCCCCCCCCCCCCCCCCAAAAAAGGTAAACTTTTCCGCCTATTTCGACTTGGTCTTCTTGGGATCCGGCTCGGCTATCTTTTGCCCGGTGAGGAAGTACCACACGCCTCCGCGGTAGAACTCGTTGCCGAAGGAGTAGAGCAGCGCGTTGAAGATGGGGTTGGTCTTGGCCACCACCGGAAGCACCTCCAGAGGAAGAAAGCGCAACCCGCGCGCATTTTACCAGGGCCGCCGGAATGTCCGGCCGTCAACTTTGAGGATTCGATTGGCTCACCATTCGCAGCTTAGGGGATATAATCTTGACGTTTTGGAAGCAGGCGTAGACGCACATGAGCACGTAAGGACCCCAGCACATGAGCATCACCCTCAAAGGCAAACTGGTGTTGAACTGAAAAGCAACAAGTCCAAATCGGAATTGACGGTCCGTCGCGCAACCGCCTTTCAAAGCGCGCACCGTCGCTTTCAGGCGTGCTTACCCGGTGGTGATGGACCTTCTTGAAGTATTTGTTGATGGCGCTGTAGCACGACAGCATGGTGAGCGCCGGGAAGGTCAAGTAGAGCAGCACCAGGGTGAGCATGAAGGTGACAAAGTCCCTAACGAGAGAAGATCATCGCCTTTTCCTCATGCTCTCTCGCTGTTCCCATTTTGCTAAGTGTGTCTCTCCTACCTGTCACCCCTGGTGTAGTCCAGAGTGCAGCAGGTCCTCATGGGCTCAAAGTCGTACACGCCCCAGCCCATGAGTGGGACGGCAGCCCAGAAGATGGACAGGACCCAGATGATGGCGCTCATCGCGATGGACGTGCTCCAGAAGAGCTTCTGTCCTGCGTGGTGACGAAGCGGTAACTACAAAAGCGTGTCTGAATATCGTTTGCATTTTTTTTCCTTATGAACAACCCCCCCCCCCCACACACACATGTTAGATCAATACAAGAGCTGCATCAAAAATGTCCACTTTCGCTTCTTTTGGATCAGCTCTCGTGTTGAATCTTGTCCGACTGTCTTCATGTTGATGCGTTCATTTTTTTCAAGTTTTAAACTCACTGGTGCAGTACTGGTGATAGCGGTCCCAAGCGATGGTCGCCATGAAGCTGATGGATGCCAGGACGGCAATCATGCCCTGGAAGCCGTGATAGGCGCAGCCGTTCTGGCCAAAAGGCCAATGTCTACAAGCAGGGAGGGGGCGGACAAAGACGCACGCATCCAAACATATCAGGAAGGTTGGGGCGGGGGGGTTAAGGGAATGGACATAACATATTTTCTCTGCTAATCTTCTTAACAGAATTTTAGATTCCTGAGTACAGACTTCAAGTAGCATCCAAGTAACACTTCATTTTATCCGCTGAAGTGATTTGCATTGTTTTGCTTTGTTTTTCTGGCATCGGGATCGTTCACGCAACTTGCTTTTAACGTAATAGAAGAAAGCCTAAAATGACCCTGTTCTGGTTTAAGTGGCATTTAATTGTAGTCCAGGTTGTACAGTACATCCAAATTGAACAAATGCGGTACATCCCTTGCAGTGTGTCTTTTAGTTTACAAGATGTAGAAGATTTTCACTTTATTTTTGAGTTCAAAACATTTTAATTGTATGTGTTTGTTTCTTTCCCCATTTTAAAGCGCAGAGTAATGCAAAATATTTGTTGATTTGATATTTGTAACAGTCCCGCTCGCGGCTGCTTCCTGATTCTCCCAATCACGTGATTACAGGTCAAGTTTGCCGCCCAAAAAAAATGTCAACCTCGAAGGTGGTGGTACTAGCTAACTAGATTTGTTGTTGTTGTTGTAGAGGCTTGTCCGCCGAACTAGTCTAGTTAAGAAATATCACTTGTACAAATTACGACCAAACTGTTCGATCAGGTGTTGGTGTTGGGGGTTTCCGAACCGGATGTAGCTGGCGTAGGCCGCCGTGAGTCCGTTGACGTTGAGGCTCAGGTCGGCCAGGGCCAAGTTGAAGACCAGGGAGTTGCCGGGGGTCCTCAGCTCCCGGACGCGCAGGAAGGAGACCACGGTGACGGCGTTCAGGAGGAACCCGAGGACGCCTGTCGAACGGACCACGGGTGAGACCGAACGACGGCACCGACAGAGTTCCTCGTTTCGACTTACCGCCGACAAAGAGCGCCGAGCCGAACAAGAACATGTCGAAGTCGTCGAAGCCCTCAGGTAAGGTGTACCCCGCCATGTTGTTGACCGAAGACCACATCAACCTGTGGACTTTTCCCCTCGAAAACTATTTTCCCCCCCCAAACTTCGCCGAGGCTAAATCAATACAACCTTTCTGCCTCTGTCCTCCCCCCTCAAAAGTGAAGCTTTGTGTTGCTCTCTTGTCACATGAAGGGGAGGGTGTAAAAAGAGAACAATGAGCTTAAGATTTGTTACTCGGCGCTGCTCCAATCCCCCCAAGAATGTCCGAACAACAACGCGTGTGGGGGTCTTCATCTCTCATGACTTTCATGAAGTTCTCGAATGGACTGTGTCACCTTGTCATTAAGAATTGTATCGTCTCTGCAAAGTGATTGAAGTTCCATCTTTCAGTTCTTCCATCCATCAATACTGGGGGGCATCATCTCACAAAGTCAGCTGGGAAAGGGCCCAACCCCCCCCCCCCCCCCCCCCCCGCCCTAATGACACGAAACTGCGATGGGGAAGTTGGACCCTTTGCTCTCTCGGCAGCCCATTTTGAAATTGTGTGGCGAGAATCTGATTGCATTAACGTGTTCACGGATTAGCACCAACTCATCAACAAATGAATTAATTCCATTTCCCGCCAGATGACTCGTGTGTTGGGTGTTGGGGGGGGGGGGGGCTAAAGCAGCATCACATGCTGGTGACCACTAACCCGGAATTGTCAATTAATATAATGCATGAAAATAGGAGACATTGTCACAGCTGCTCCTTAAGAACACTATCAATTGTGGTCGACATGCGATTCAGCGCAAATGCTCTCAAAACACTCCTCTTGTATTTGCAGGGATGACAGTTCAAAGGTCGATCAAAAGTGCCCCCGGGAAAGAAAGGCGCCTGTGACATATTCAAAGTAGGTCAGTGAAACTGATTGTGCAAATTCTTGACTCAGTCACGATGAGATTTATGGCACCAAAAAGACGCCTTTGTCGAAACTTTCCCACGTACAAAGTTTCGCAAATATCACTCAGTGGTTGCTTTCAACAAAAGCTTTCCTCCGACCTCTGTCGGCAATGATCAAATCCCGATTGAAATGATTTGAATTTTGTGACCTCCTGCGGCACCTGTTGACGGTTCTCCAGCGGGCCTCGTTTGCGCGTCGACGTCGGGAAGAAAATGAGACCGACCAGTGTGCAGCCTATCGGCATCCGGGATCGCCCTGGTGGAATCGTGTGAATGGAAATAACCACACAGTAAACTCCTCCCCCTCCGCTCCTTTAATCCCGGCGCATCCTTTTGAGCCGAGGATTGACAGCAGGCGGAGCAGAATGGAGCCGACGGGCCGTCCCGCGTCTGCTTAAAGCGCAACTTTGTCGGACTGGTGTCCCGCAGCGAAGTAGCGCCGAGCATTTGGGAGGCAAAATGAGCTGCCGTTTGTGTTGCGCTTTGTGCGCGGCTTTGCTGGTTTTCCCCCTCATGGCCGCTTCGTGCCCTGCACAGTGCAGCTGCTTCTTCCACAAACTGAGCGACGGTTCCAAAGCCAGGTAAACATGAGCCTTTATACTTTGATTCGCTTGTTGCGATCGTGTGTGTGTGCGGAAAAAAGAAACTGCAAGCTATCGGTGCTTTCATCAATTCAGTAGTGGGGGATTAACTTGCAGTTGCTCTTTAATCTGCTTTTCTTGTTCCGGGACAATAGGCCACTATTTGGGCTGATTTCAAATCAAAGCTATTTTTAAGCTCTTGCGTGATGACGGCTTGTAAAGCGGGATGCATTTTAGAGAAAGACTCCACATTCATTACTGCCGTGGAGCTCATTGCCAATTGCATTTTGATTGATCGATCGATTTCTCGGTTCTCCACAAAATGTGCGGAAGGTTGTTCCAGCGCTAGCAAACGAGCCGTATTTCTAATCTTTTGGCAACGTTGCCATGGGGACTCCCAACAGTTGCGCTCTTTCACCCCGCAGAAGCGTCCTGTGCAATGATCCCAAGATGAGCGTGATTCCGAGCGATTTCCCCCCGGACACCTCCAAGATCCGCATCGAGAAGACGGCCGTGGCGAGGATCGCCAGCGGCGCCTTTGGCTACCTGGGCGGCCTGGAGTTTCTCTGGATGTCTTTCAACGCCCTGAGCTCCGTCGGCGCCGAGAGTTTCCGGGGCCTCGCAAACCTGAACGAGCTGAGATTGGACGGCAACGCCCTCGGCCGCTTCCCGTGGGAGTCTCTGAGCTCGGTGCCCAATCTCAGGCTGCTCGACCTGCACGACAACAAGATCTCCAGCGTGCCCGCCCAGGCCCTGGCGTTCCTCCAAAACATCACCTATCTGGATTTATCCGGCAACGCTCTGGCCACCGTCCCCGCCGACGTCCTCTCGCTGTGGCTCAGCGTGAAAGCGCCTCAGCATGCCGATTCCTCCAAATTGATTCTCGGTGAGTTTCTTTCGTTCTCCGTCGCCACCCCGAGAGTGGCTTCCTCTCATTTTAGTATCAGCTTGACGTGGTCTGCGGTTTTCAGGTCTCCACGACAACCCCTGGCTATGCGACTGCCGGCTCTACGATTTGGTCCAGTTCCAGAAATCGCCGCGGTCGTCGGTGGCTCTGATCGACCCCAGGCTGCGCTGCGCCGAGCCGGAGAGCCTGTCCGGGGTTTTCTTGACGGAAGCGCAGGTGCAGAGGTGCCAGGGCCCCCGGGTGCACACGGCCGTGGCGCGCGTCCGCAGCTCGCTGGGCAACAACGTCCTGCTTCGTTGCGGCACCGTCGGCGTTCCCGTCCCCGAGCTGTCTTGGAACCGCGCCGACGGCAAGAAAATCAACGGCACCGGTGAGTGTGTCCCCCCCCCCCCCCCTCGAAAACCAAATGGACAGGCGCTAAGATTAGAACGGCAGCTATTTCCGCGCCAGCATCGGCGGGATTAAAGGTGGTCCCCTTGTGGCAATCTGCTTAACCCGACCGAGCTCGTCCTCTATTTTCAGTTCGGCAGGAGATCTCCAAGGAAGGCGTCATTTGGTCCATTTTGAGCGTGCCCGCAGTCTCCTACAGGGATTCGGGGAAGTACGCCTGCAAGGCCAGCAACTTTGTGGGCAGCGCCGACGCCGTCATCTCCTTGGTGATCACGGACGGCTTTCGCTCCGAAGAGGCCGCCAAGAGGCCCGCGGGGAAGAAGCCCGCCGGCGTCGGCAGGGCCGCGTATCAAGAAAAGCTGGTGGCCAGGTACGTCCCTCCGCCGACCGCCTCGCCGGCCAAGGCCCTCGTCCAAGCCCTCGACGGCAAAGGCGTCGGCGGGAAGTACGAGGTGGAGAGCTACAGCGTCTCCGCGGGCTGGCGAGGGCGCGGCCGGGGATCCGGCCTTCGAAAGCCCGAGCGGGTGGCTTCGGGCGACGCGCCGGGCAACGCCTCGTCCTTGCAGCAGGCCCCCGAGAAAAGGATCGTGCGCTCGGTCAAGGTGATCGGCGACACGGACCACACGGTGTCGCTGAACTGGCGAGCCCCCACGGCCACAAACGTCACCGAGTTCAGCGTCCTCTACGCCGTCTTCGGCGAGCGCGACATGCGGCGGATCAACGTGGCGGCGGGCAAAAACCGCATCACCGTCGACGGCCTGGTGCCCAAAACCAAGTACATCGCCTGCGTTTGCGTCAAGGGCCTGATCCCCAAAAAGGAGCAGTGCGTCATCTTCTCCACCGACGAGGCGGCCAGCGCCAGCGGCACCCAGAAACTCATCAACGTGGTGGTCATCACCGTGGCCTGCGTCATCGCCGTGCCCCTCACCCTCATCGTGTGCTGCGGCGCCATCAAGAAGCGCTGCCAGAAGCTGCTGGGCCGGCCCTCCAAGGACACGCAAGACTCCTACGTCACCTTTGAGACTCTGGGCCCCGGGGCCAAAAGCAAAGGCGCCGAAGGCGAGTACCTCACGCGCTTGAACCCCGACGAGTCCAACAGGCTGCTCTCCGCCAGATCCAGCGTGGACTCCGAGGCCGTGGCCAGGACCGGGGGCCCGCCCAACGAGTACTTTTGTTAGAACCCCAGCGGCGGAGGCGCTTTGAGACCGGAGCGGCGAATCCGGGTGCCTCTTTGAGGGCTCCCCGAAGGACGCCGACGGCTCGATTGCCCGCCGGATGACATCACCCGATGACCTTGCGGACTTGAAATCCAATCATTTCGATTGCCCTGCCGGAACGTTCCCTGAAACACTTGGCTCCGTTTACCGACTTGGATTTATCCTTCAACCGTCTCGGCGTTATGTCCAAAGATGCCTTTGGGAATCGGGCCCCCCGCCCCGTTAGCCTCCAATGTGCTTTTGGCGCTACACGACAAGCCCCCAACCATTGAGTGGATGTACAGTCGCAGGATATGAAGAGGTAAGATTTTCTCTGATGCATCCACACACCGTTGTCAATCGACTGTCGTAGCACTCAAAGCACATTTCTAGCTAGTGGCGTCGTTCGGTTTGGCGTCGCGAGCGAGCCTCTTGTTTGTATTTCCAGTAGGCGATGGGTCAGCAGGAAGCTACTGTATGTTAGCTACAGAGCACCAAGGCAAGAGCAGTTCTTGGCGGCGTCACCGGTCAAAATGATGTTTGAAGCTTGTTGTTCCATTTGACCTGTCTGTAGCTGTGTGGGGGGAAAAGCGGGGCTGAAAACCGCATTTCAAGCAAACACTCGTCAAATGCCTTGAACAAGTTTTGCCTTTTCTCGATTACAGCTCCAGTGACTGTCAACTCCACTCTGGTGCTGCATCGAGCCAACGGAGGACTCCACGCCTGCTTGGACAACAGTGTGTGTGGGGGGTGGGGGTGTGTGTTAGAGAGACCCTTTATGAGGGAAGACATTTCATACAGCACTGATGCCAAAGTTGTATTCAATTCTTCCTTATTGTAAGATTTACTTTTCAATGTACAGAATGATTGTCATCCCATTTTCTTTTTCATTTTGATACCGAATGTTGAGCACTGGATTAGGATTTGTTTCCTCGGAACAATATTCAGTGTGTATCGTTCAGGGATTAAAATGAGAAAGCCACACATGTGTTGAGGTTTTTTTGCGCAATCACTTAGAGGATTTGTTACATAAGCGCTATATTGCCGTGCATTTTATCCATACACTGCTAAGCAGATTAGAGTGATTTTCTCTCTCCACCCTCAGCGGGACATGATATTTCCATTTAATGACAAGTGCCGTCGCCCACCTTCTGCGCCCGTCGCCGTCGAGTATCGTCACGTGTGGCCAAAGCTTGAATGCTGTTCATTGAGTGCCATCGATCTGTTGTTCTGTGCCGCGCGCATATTCGAACGACGTTTGACCAGTTCGGCAAATTAAAGCACTAATTAGTAGCCCGGTGCTAACATCCTGAACGAGCGCAATGTTTATGCCATTACCGCTGTGCTAATGCTAACTTATTGCATCCATGGAAAGAAACACGGATATGTCTTTGCCTCACTCCGATTGAACGAGTCCTTTGTCGTAATCCTGTTGAGTCACAGATGACGTTGAAGGCTTCGCATTAATCTAATAATCCGATCGACTGCAGCCTCTGCGCGCACACACACACACACACACACACAAAGTACCAGAGGCCTTATTCTGTTGAAATATTTATTCAAAATCAATCAAATACAAAGACGGTACAAATATGTAACACGCAAAGACCAGGCGGCGTCTTTTATCGTATCTGCCATTTATCGCCATGTATCTTACATAGTCGAGCAAATACGTTCCACTACGATTAATCACACGACCTCTAAATTGCCTGGATTTGAAGGCATGAACGAGAAACACGGGAGTGCGCATACATACATCTTCGTTATTTTGATGTTCCTCCAAAAAGAAACGGACTGTACGTGCGGTTGAAATCCCAACGCGCCCGGCGTATATGTCAGTTTGACGCCGCAGTTACAAGCGTTCGAGTTGATACGTCCCGACACTGGGAACACGTTTTTAATCCACACATGGACGGAAGAAAAAAAAACATCTTCTAAAAGCATGTTTGTTTGTTTTTTTTTAGTACAGATACACCAAAGCAAGCGAGATGCGACCGTGGCACAAGGTAATGGTACAAAAAAGAGCAAGCTGTGGGCATGTTCTCGTGAGAGCTCAGTTAAGACTAAATTAAGGCTCATGTAAACTTCTAAGTTCATTGCGCTCAATAAAAGAAGTCGTCCAAAAAGGAAACGGCTGCGCCAAAGCAAATATTTGGATGAGAACCCGTGCTAGCTTTTAAGCGGTGAGCAACATTAGCACTTCATCACCAGCTGATTTTTATGGGTGTTTTTTTTAAACGACTGTCCTCGTTATGACTGGATTTGCTCATATGCTGTCATAATATATATATATTTTTTTTCGCAGAGGCGATTCTTTCCAGGCCCCCAAACCTCCGGGGTTAAGATGATGGGATCCTCCTCAAGATGGCAGGGTGGTGATGCTCTTCTGCTCTTGGGCGCTTTCAGTTATCCGCCCTTCACTGGCGCATTCTTTATTTTATTTGGATTTTTCTGAGGAGGTTTTGCTTTGATGCTAAATATTGATCTGTCCTTTCTTAGGCCCTGGTTTTTGGCTGGCTTTGACCTCCAGGGATGATGAGGTCAAGTTCAAAAAGATGCAAATGGAGAGCGGTAAAATTCTACCGGCTAATTCAACCTTGGAGCGATTTGATTCATCTAAAGGGATCCGTTTTTTTTTTCCCATTTGTAATGACGTTGATTTCAGTCTGTAATATTTTTGGGACCCGAGTGAATGAACGGGGAGTCTGTCCGGTTCTCGACTCTTTTGCCACATGCGGCTAAAAGTAACCTTGGTTGTTTTCTCTCATTTTCTGCTCCAGCTTCATCTTCAACTCTGAAACCAGCGCCGAGCTGACGTTGCCCTCTTTGCGAGCGCCCCGCTTGCCTTTCCTGGAGCCTTTGGAGGCCAAGACTCCCGATATGGTGGGGACGACGGCGCGGAACCTCTCGGGGGCTCCGGTGGCGGTCGGGTCCGGCGGGGGCAGGCACGGGGCGCAGGGCGGCGGCGGCGGCGGCGGCCGCCTCGTTCTCGGCGCGCCGCTCTCCCGCTCGGGGCTCCCCTCCGGATCCCGCGCGAGGAACTTCTCGGAGGGCCTGCCGAACCCGAAGGCGAGCGCGTCGAAGGTCCGAGGCTGGCGGCGGCCGGGTCGCCTCCTGATGATGCGGCGCACAGGCGTCACCCTGTTTTGGGACTTGGCGTTGCGCATGTAGTAGATGGCCGTGGAGACGAGAACGGTGGCTCCTACCGACAAGCTAATAACGAAGGTAAGCGCGCCTAACGCTCTCATGGGGTTGTCCCGACTCCTCATTAAAAAGGCCGCCACGGGCCCCTTGAGAGGAGTCTGCAAAAGAGCACACACAATTGGAAAGCATGCCAGCGTCATTCCCCAGCGTGCGATAGATCGATCGGCGAAGCACCGGCGGGGGGGACGGCCAAATTCACCAAGAAACAAATTGTGCCGCGGTACTGCGAGTCGTGACGCGAGCGAGCTATTTTGTGAGGAGAAGACTTTGTTCATTCACCCGTTGGGAAGGCGAACGAGTCCTCCTCGCTCCGCTTTCACAAGAAACAAGGTGACACGGGAGGCATCCCTTCCCTCACTTGGGTCTGCGGACCACTTTGACATAGTTACTGTCCGGGTTGATCCTGGACTTTTTCACCGCGTTACAGTACCGCGTTGTGGAGATGCAGACGGTGAGCAAAAGGAGGGTAACGACAAGGCCCAAACAAATTCCAAAAACGGTCAGCGGACGCTCGCTGAGGCCCAGGAAATAGGAAACAATACGTCCCTTGACCTGGAAAAAGCACCATGCACAACACACAAGACCACAAACAGACGGTCGTCAACGTGCCCAGCGACGCGATGGGGGGGGGGGGGGCGCAAATCGAGCGAAACGTGAACCCCCGCCACTTTGCCATTAGCCTCATTTTTGGGAAGGAAATTGAGCGACTCGACGCTTGGGATGGAATTGGTCCCATTTCAATGACGCTCGGCGCTTGTGATTGGACTTTGCCTACGATTGGTCCTTTAGCAAAGGGGTTCACCGCGTGTCCGTCTTGGCGTTTGTCTGGAGCGCAGGTGGGCGCCTTACCGCCTCGGTGATGTCGACGTTGACCACGGCGGTGGCGCTGAACGACGGAGAGCCGCAGTCCCGCGCCTGCACCACCAGCGACCACTTGCAGTCCTTCTGCAGCGTGATGTTGCGCACGATCTCCATCGACGTGATGTACGGCTTCAGGCGGATCTCGCCCGTCCGGGCGTCCATCTCAAAGGCGTCGTCGGGATCCGCCGACAAGATGCGGTACTCCAGCACGTTGTTGGGAGACTCGGCGTCCTCGTCCATCGCCTGCGAGGTAAGCGGCATCAGGCGTGGCGCTAAAAGTCGCGCGCTACCACAATTGAACGCAATTGGAAACCGTGACCCCCCAAAAAAAAGTCGCCCGTAATTTTCGGAAGGGAGCGTAACAAAATTCGCTTGAAGCCCCCCGGCATGACCACGCGTCTGGTGGTCCGTCCCGCACCTCCACTTTGATGGGCGTTCCGATGACCATGGTCTTTTCCAGCGGCGGGTCGTCAAATTCGGGCGAGTGGTCGTTGACGTCCAGCACGGTGACAAAGACCTCGGCCAGGCCGTACTTTCCCTCCGAGTCCTCCGCCTTGACGTAAAAGTTAAACTTGGAGCGGACTTCGGCGTCCAGCGACGTCCACGGCTGCGTGGAAATCAGGCCCGTCGACGGCTGGATGGAAAACCTGCGGAAACGGAATCGGGATTTTGTCTGCAGTTGCTGAAAATATGGCCGAAATACTTGCCCGCCGTGCATTTGCGTCGGCATCTTATTCCTCGCAAATTGGCAACTTTCACATAAATAACTCCGGCAAGCGCCTGTGGAGTCGCATAAATTTGCACTTTCCCTCAGCTGCCGCGCGCGTTCTCACCTCGCCTCGCCGCCACGTCTCGGGCTGCAGCTGTCACCCTCCGTGTTAATTGGCTCTTCCGACGCAAGACGGGCCCCCGCCGGCTATTTTTAACCCTCCGATCCAATTAGGAGATGAGCCGCCATGATAATCGGCCGCCATCTTATGGGCGAGCGCGGTGGCCGATTTCTGCCGTCTTCGCTTGCGGATCTCGACGCGGCGCGCGACTGCGGGAGGTTTTACTCACAGATCCGATCCCGGTCCGTAAATGCTGTATTTGACTTGGCCCCAGGGCCCCGAATCGGGATCGTCGGCCTGGCGGAGGAAGCGGGGACAAATTGATGGCGCCGAATGGAAAGCGTTGCCCCCGGCAACGGCGTCCCGACGGTCGGCCGCCTCACCGCGACCGTAAAAACGCTGGCGCCCCCTGGCGAGTTCTCGGCCACCCCGGCGATGTAATAGTCGGACGTGAATTTGGGAGTGTTGTCGTTGGTGTCCAGGAGGTTGATCACGATGTCCGCCGTCGCACTGAAGCGCTCGGGGGTGTCCAGCTCCACCGCCAACAGCTGTAATCAGATTGCGTGACGACTGTGATGTCATGACCGAAACACAAAGACAGAAAAAAATAAAAAGGCGTTCAAATATCATCCGACCTTAAAGGAGAGCGTGGGTCCCTTTTCGTAGTCGATGCCCGAGGCGTCCTCCACGATGATGGTCACCTGGGCTTCGTTCAGGACCGTCTGAGGGACCACTCGCAGGACTCGGCCGGGCCCCACCAGCCTCAGTTTGAACTTGGCGTTGGCGCCCTTGGAAATGGCAAGGACGGTCAAAAAAAACAAACGGAAAAGGGCTACATCGGCGCCAACGTACTTGATCGGAATCGTTGACGGTGATCTTGAACCCCCGCAGGATCTCGCCGGAGGGGGGATGCTCGGACATGGTGACCTGGAACTGGCTCTGCGGCCCGTCCTCGCCGTAGAAGGTGGGCGGGTGGTTGTTGAGATCCACCACTCGTACCGTCACCACGGCCGTGTCCTGCTCCCGCAGCAGACTGTCGCCTCCCACCTCCGACGCCTGCTTGGCGACGCCACGCGGGGTACGTAAGAACCAAATCGATCCGCCCTCGACCGGTCGCCGATCGCTGGACAAACGGCGGAAGCGGTGACCAAAAAGCGCTACCTTGACTTGAATTTCGTAGAGTTCCTTTTTCAGCAGGGAGGGCTGCGTCGCCAGGGTGATGCAGCCGCTGGTGCCGTTGATGTCAAAGACGCCGTCGCCCCCTGCAAGAGAAAGTCAACCTCATTGTGGCCCGGAGCATCCGTCGGCGCGATCCAATGCTCTTGCCCCGCCCTTACCGCCAACGATGGAATAATAGATGGGGTTGGGATTGCCCCGATCGCCGTCTCTGGCGTACACGGTGAGAATCTCCGAGCCCTAGATGGCAAACGTTGGATTACGAATCAAAGCGGCCTTTCAGGGGACGGCGCGGACGACTTACGGGAACGGAGACCTCGTAGACGTAACCGAAGTAAGGCCTCCCCACGAAAGACGGGGGCGTGTCTTGGGCATCCAGGACGTGAAGCGTGACGGTGGCCGTGGAGGTCAAAACCTGATGTTTGCCCTTGTACTTGCCTCCTCCATCCTGAGCAGAACAAAACATGGATTGGTCGTTCGCAGTTGTCCGCCGGCGTGAACCTCGGCCTCCCTCACCTTGGCCAGCACCGTCACAAAGTGCGCCGGCGCGCTCTCGTAGTCCAGCCGCTCGCCCGCTTTCACCCTCAGGATCCCGCTGTGGGCGTCCACGGTGAACTTGGACGACGCCGGCGGCTAAGGGCAGAGACGTCACACCGGGGCTTCACATTGCCGTTACTCACATCGGCGGGGGTGGGGTGGGGGGGTGTTTGTCTCGCCCGAGCGGAGCCCACGTAAGCCCTTATTAAGCTCCCCGCACCTCGCTCTAAATGTCGTTCCAATTTAATCCACTCAAGTCGCACATTTGTTTGGGATGAGATTCATGGCTATTCCATCAGATGATGGGGGGGGGGGGGGGGCGTCCGCGTGGCACCGAAAGCCGGAGCTTCACCTGCAGGGAATAGGAGACGCTCCCTCCCGAGCCCAAATCTTTATCCCGCGCCCGCACCCTGTAGATGCTGCTGCCCGCCGCCACATCCTGGACAAAAAAAGCAAAAGCGGGTCCGCTTTGGACGGCCATCCGCCAATGTTTCGGTCCAGCCTCACCTCTGCGACATCCACGATATACGGAAGGTTTTGAAACTCTGGCGCTTGGTCGTTGGCGTCGGTGACAAACACCCTCACGTTTTCAACCACCTGAAAAAGAAAAAGCAAGACGGCTGCCGCAAGCTGACGGGTTCCGGGTGAGTGCTAACGCCGTCGCCGCCGTACTTTATTACGCCCGTCCGTGATGCTCACGAGCGCAGAGATCTCATCTTGTGTCTGCAGAAAGAATTTGAAGAAACGTCAGCGGCGGCAGACTTCCCAGCCGGACGACGACGTCGCCGGGCGGCGGGCTCGCCTCTCGATCCAGTTCCAGAATGAGGGTGACGTTTCCGGATTTGGGATCCGCCCTGAAATACTCTTTGGAGCCCATTTGGAAGGTCAGACCGTATCGTACGGGATCGCCCTCAGGATCGCTGCCGTTGAGGACGTAGATCTGGCTTCCTGCGTGGGAAAACCAGGGTAAGACCTACGCAGCAGCTTGGGTACGTTGAAACGGGAAGAAAGTTCCTACCGACGGCTGTGTCCTCAGAGATGCTGAACAACGCCATGTTGCCGTTGCTACTGCTGGGGCCATTGTCGTAGAAATACGGAGCGTAGTCCGATTGTCCTTCGGCGGAAAGACACATGAGCATCCAATCAGCAACAAGTTGAGCCAGAATGTTTTTGGTTTTTTATTTCTTCTGTCTCAAACAGTCACTTACTTGCTAGGATCGAGGCAGGAGGTGGACGCAGTGGGGGGGGAGGAAAAACATCGGGGATTATTCCTCAGTCTGAAAGGATGCCACGCGAACGCATCCCCGGAGGCATTGAAGCGCAGAGAAAGTCCGAAGCACGCGCAAAGACCCGTCCGAGAAAACAAAAGCCTACCCCAGCTGAAGCGCAGGAGGAGGACCAGCGTGAAAACCGACGTCTTCTTCTCTTTCTTCATCCTGGTGGGGGCGACGAGGCCCGGCTGGCTCACGTGGAAGGAAGGCTTCTCGCTCGGGCGGGCGGCGAGCAGTGTGACCTTCTTCAAAGCAGCTCAAGATGCGAAGGAGGGGGCGGGACTCGCCAGGCGCTAATCCGGTGACGCACCCCTTCGCTCCGCGTGCATCTTCTTCAAGTCAACGAGACTTTTCTTACACTGCGGGAAATGTGGACGGGCAGTGAAAATCCATCCGCATTTTACAAAGAAGCATCTTTTTGGAAAATAGTTTGATTTTTTGGGGATAATTGTTAATTCAAATTCATCAATTGAGTTTGACACGTCTTTTCCTCGACCTATTGTTTCACGCAAAAAAAAAAGACAAGCATAAAATGTACACAACGGATGTTGTATTGGATGGTGTGTTCACACATACGTTTTTATGCCGTTTATCCTGATAGTAAAAACTTTTTTTTTTTTTTTGAACAGGTGCAAATGGGTGGTGGAGAGTCACACGTGGATGCCGTCATCGTGAAGCTGATGTCAAAACACGGCAGGCAGATGCGGGCATCTGCTGTGAAAGTCCTTGCCGGCTCGGGAGGCTTTAATTTGAGCGCAGCAACCAGATGGTGGACAAGAGGATTAGTGGGGGCTCTAAGCCTTTGTCATCTGCTGCTCCACCACACACACCGAGGTGGACGTCTGTGTGCGTGCGGCAGTGGGTTGCAAAAAGAAGACCTCACACCCTTCATGTTTGGTACATTTATTTTAGGGCAATCGATACTTTTGAGTTGACACCCCAAATAAATCTAAAAATACACAGAAGGGTGGAAATTGTTTTGGGAGTCAACATTTTTGTTGGTAATAATGCATCCAATGCATCCTAATGCTCCAATCTAAGATGAATGATTGCAAAAAGAGTCTCAATGTTAATACTCCAAGTTCACCGCTAGACGGCAGTGTTGCTCTGCAAACACCTTTTGACTTGTTGCATGATTGCACTACAGTATCCTGTTTCTCTTCCCGGATAGGTTACAGACGGAGATGGATAGTATTTGTTAGATGCTACCTCAAAACAAATTGCAACAAGAAGATTCGTTCTCTGTGTCTTCATTCCGCGTGTTGCGTCTTATTGGAACTGATATCTGCTGGAAGAAAATCTGGTATGTACCAAATGGGCATTTGCTCAAGAATACGGTGAAGGAAATTTCAATTTATTTGACAACTGTATACTGTATATATGCAACCCCTGATATTGTTGGATTTTTTTCGCCATTTTGCACACTATTTTTCTGTTATTTCATGTTTTGAATAAGTTCAGGAACCTCACATACTGTTGTGTACTTTTTTCTTTTTCCTTATGATAAAGATTACTATTGTTTTTTTATTAATGGATAAGCGCATATTGCGGCAGCCGCCATGATGTCACTTCCGCTTGTGCCGCCGCATAAGCGGAAAGGACGCGCCGAGATCTCGTATGTTGTCGCGACATTTAAACACCGAAATGATATTTTTTTACATAATCCATTTCGAGTCCATTAATATTGACTTTTTCATATTTCTATTCTAATTTCAAGAGATTTTTCAACAATAATACAGTCAATGGAAGAAAAATACGCGCTTTATCTAATTATATGTGTAATAATTACTTCATGCTAATTCTTAACGCGTTGTTCTACCATATTCCTTCGACTAAAAATAAGAGACTGAAAATATGACCACTTGTACGGTTTGATGAAGATGTAATTTGCCAAATCCAACAGAAGAAAAGTATTCAAAGAAGTGAAAGGCGTGTCCAGCCACGCCCATAATGACGCACCTGTTCAATAGAAGGAAGCCGAGGTTCGAAGCTCTGTTCAATTAAAGTAAGACTCACTGAAAATGTTTCTCTTGGCGTAGTTGGCACATGTCGTGAGAACATGATCGAAGAATACCACATCGTCGCTGTTTTATTGCTATTTAGCATTCCTGGAGTCGACAGCAAAGGTGAGTCGTGTTTTGTTTGTTATGTGATGTTACGTCAGGTGTGAAGAAATGTGTAAAGATGAACTCAACACCTTTGTCAAACCCTTTCGTTTCCCTTCCAGAGATTAATCATGGGTTGAAACTTACTAAGTATTCCATTGTGCAACCTCGGCTGCTCCCCGAACAGGCAAGTGATGGTCAAGCGTGTCAGGAGGTAAAACGAGTCCTCGAATTTTTAAGTATGTTTTTTTTTATTCCCCTCAAAATTTCAGAAATCTGAGGAGTATAAGTCGTATATCCTAAAAATCGACAATCGTCCTCACATTCTTCACCTGAAGAGAAACAGGTTTTTCAGCACTTGGCAATTCACTTCATGTAAAACGCTGCAGTTGACGTGACTCATCGCGATTTTTTGGTGTTTCCTCAGAGACTTTTTACATCCGGATTTTGTTCGGAATCATTTTAATTTGGCTGATCATCACACAGCTACACGTCCCAAATCTGTAAGTGAATGTCTGACTGGAAACGTTTTGTCCTTCGGCAACGTTACTCACTATGGTTGTTTTGACACCCCCCCCCCTCATCCCCCCCAGGTGCATTGTTTTTATCACGGAGAGGTGGAAGGCGACGAGAATTCGGTGGTTGCGCTCAGCACGTGCCACGGATTGAGGTTTGGATCCTGACCGACCTAGATTAGTGATCACTTTGGCGGGATTATTGAACAAAAATAATTGATTAAAAAGAAATGACAACCCGCCCGCCACCCGTGAAGGGCCCCAAATGACAGCTGGGCTCATTTTTGGTTTGCGTGGATTTACTCCTGTCCAGGGGCGTGATCCTTTTAGCAAACGACAGCTATGGACTGGAGCCCGTGCCGCTGTCCCCCACCAACGACCACCTTCTGTACCGACTAGCCGACGTTCGGACGGAAGCCGTCACCTGCGGCGTGGTCCTCGAGGACGCGGCCGCTCCCAAGCGTCAAGCCTTTGAGCCCGCGCAGGCCATCTCTGCTCTGCTGCGGGTCCGCATGCTCGCGTTTACCGTCCGTTGGCGATGTGATCTCGCGCCATCAACTTGTTCTTCCCGTTGTTTCTCTAGAAGAAACGCAATTTACCTCAGACCAGATACGTGGAGCTGGTCATGGTTGTGGATCATCTCAGGGTGAGTTGAAATGAATGTCAAGAGAACCAATTAGTGGAGAGCCGAGGGCGAATATTCGCCGTCTTCCTTTTGACTCGACAGTATCAGTTCAAGCGAGGAAATGAGACGGCCATACTCGAGGAGATGGTGGAAATGGCCAACCTGCTGGATGGGGTGAGACATGTGAAAAAAAAAAGTTCTTTATTTGTTGCCATACGTGTTTCACGCTCCTTTCTGCGCCCTTGTAGTATTACAAGCAGCTGAACATCCGCGTGGTGCTGGTGGGCCTGGAGATTTTTAGCCAGGCCAACCCCTTCCAAGTGGACGACTCCGCCGGCAACGTGCTACGCGGCTTCGTCAAGTGGAGGAAGTCCCAACTCTTGCCCAAGAAGCGGCACGACATCGCTCAACTCGTGGTGTGAGTGATCGGCCGTCCCAGGCGACGTCCGAGACGCGCCATCCGCAGCTGATGGCGCTGCCGCCGCCGTTTTTCGTTTTCTTCCAGCGGTCGGCCCAATTCGTACCCGGGAGGCGTGCTGGGGATGGCTTTCGTCGGCACGGCGTGCTCGGCCGCCACCTCCGGGGGAATCAGCGTGGTTAGTTTGACGCCAAACGCATCATGATTTGGCGCTTGGTGTCACTTTTCATACGTGGCCGCGTTTTCATCCGCTCGTGGATTGCCGTTCTCCAGTTTGGCGACGACGAGCTGATCTACACCTCCAGCGTCGTGGCCCACGAGATTGGTCACAACCTGGGCATGACTCACGACGACAACCGCTGCAGCTGCGATGGGGGAAGTTGCATCATGGCGGCCACTGCCAGGTTAAAAACGACAACAACAACAAAAAAAGAGTGCGTATTTCGCCACTAACGGTCTTATTCACACCTGCGATACGTCAGCGGCGCCACGAGCTTCAGCCGCTGCAGCGGCGAAGATTTCCAGGCGCTCGTCGTCAGCGGAAGAGGGGTGTGTCTGATAAACCAGCCCTCCCTCTCGGACGTGGTCGGCGCCGCCGAGTGCGGCAACGGCTTGTTGGAAGAAGGCGAGGAGTGCGACTGCGGCACGCCCGAGGTAGCCATTGCGCGCCCGCCACGCTTGACAAACATTTGAAGCCGATTTCAACGCTTTTTAGAACTGGACTGAATTTCAAAATAAAATCTGTCTGTGTGTGTTTGTTCCACAGGAATGCCAGAATAAATGCTGTGACGCCGCCACTTGCAAACTCACCTCCGGCTCGGCTTGCGCTCATGGGAGCTGCTGCAGTGACTGTCAGGTGGGCGCGTTGTCCAATTCCCGTTGGATGCATGTCTTGGTGTGTGATCCTTATTTTTTTTTTTTTAACGGCGATTGTCACTGGGGCTCCTAGCTCCGAGTGGCCGGGACGCCCTGCAGGGGCTCGGTGGACGCGTGTGACCTTCCCGAGTTCTGCAACGGCACCGGCGCCTTCTGCCCCGACGACTTCTACATCATGGATGGCCAGCCCTGTCGGGACGAGGCGGCGTACTGCTACGAGGGCCGATGCCAGACGTACGACTCGCAGTGTCGAGCCCTCTTCGCACCAGGTCTGTTTTGCGCCAGACGGTTACCTTACCCGTAAGCGCGCTCGTGTGCTCAGGCAGAAAGTTTTCCCATTCCCCCCCGTGTTCTCCCCTCATGTTGTCAGATCCGGCGACAAAGGCGGCAGATGTTTGCTTTCTGCATGCCAACATGCAGGGAAACCTGTTCGGGAACTGCGGGATCACCAGCACTGGAGATCGCATCAAATGTGCTTTGGCGTGAGTGTCGTTATGAATCCGTGTGAGGGGGGGCTGGTTGGAAAGCTCAAGCGAGTGCCAATGTTTTAGGGACGCCATGTGCGGGAAGGTGCAGTGCACCAACGTGGACGTCAACCGCCCGCCTCCGGGTGCGCAGGTCAGTATCCAGATCATCAACGGGTCCACGTGCGTCAACGCCGACTTCAACTTGGGGCCGGATGTGCTGGATCCCGCCTACGTCAACCCCGGGAGTCCCTGCGCTGAAGGAAAAGTAAGGAAACGTTTTTGGTTCCGCGCCCCCCTGAAAAATAGTCTCCAATGTGGCTTCTTACGCGTCGTTGTCCTCTTGGTCTTTTGAAGACCTGTCTGGATTTCAAGTGCGTCAACGCCTCGTCCCTGCGGCCCGACTTGGACTGCGACGACGCTCGGACGTGCAACGGCCACGGGGTGGGCGCGACGCTTCCTGCCCACCTCCCGCAGCCGCCGCCACAAGACTGACTGGTGTGGCTTGCCGTCTCCAGGTGTGCAACGACCAAGGGCACTGCCACTGCGACGACGGCTGGAGCCCGCCCAACTGCAACCGGGCGGGGATGGGCGGCAGCATTGACAGTGGCCCCCCCAAGATAGGTACTTGAAATTGAAACAAGACGAGAATGACCATTTTCTGGAAATGATGCCCATTTTTTTTATTTTTGCGGCCCCCCATCAAATGTACATGGCGCGCCCTCAAGACTACTCCCTCAGGGACGGCCTGTTGATCTTCTTCCTCCTCGTCGTGCCGCTGCTTGTTCTTCTCATCCTGGTGCTGCTGTTCCTCTTCCGGAGAGATGCGCTCAAACCCTGCCTCAGACAAGTTGGCCGTTTCAGGTACACGCAATCTTGCTGTGTGTGATGTTAAAAAAAAAAAAAAAAAAAACGCCCCTGAGTATGAAGGCATATTTGAACTTTGCCAGGCCACATGACGGAAGCGCCAACGGACACTCGGACCGCAATACTGAGACGCGTGCTACCTCTCGTAGGCCAACGGAAGCCCCCCCACAGACGGTAACTATTCTGCTCAGTTGTCGTCGCCTCGGGGCATTTGATCAGCGACGTATTCAGCAGCAGGTTGAACCTGTTTTGATTTACAGCTGAATTCTGTCTGCAAATAAGATTCAGGATGTAGTTTGAGGCGTGAAAAGGGGTGTTCTCATCCCCCCCCCCCCCCCCCCATGTCATATACAATCCCTGAAATGTGGCGTGTGTTTTCTCTCATTGTAGCTTTCGTATCCACCGGCTGCTTCAGCTCCAATATCAGGGTAACGACTCCGTTTTATTACTCATTCCCATTTCTTACGGTTTTCTTACACAACCCCCCCTGCCCCCCTGCCTACATACTTTCAGTTTCAGGTATGGAGAGCTTGATTACTGGAACACGGATCCAAACACTACCTCTGCACGTCCCCAACCTCCCAGTCAAGGCCCTGGCGTCCCCAAAGCGATTCCCGCCCCACATCCACCAAACTAAAATCAGTTTTGTTTTTTTGTGGTGGTATATTCTTCTGTTATGCTGACGGTTATTTACAGAAAAAAAAGCACTCTGAAGTCTTGAAACTGATCACTCTATCATGGAAAATGGCATCATGTTACTGGAATATTACTGCGATGTATGTTATGGAATCAGATGTACTGTATATATATTTGTCTATTTAACAAACAATTTTAATGATTTTGTGAATTAAAGGAAACTGCTATTGTAATATGTGCTTGACAGTTGAGTCTTAAGTGAGATGGGAATATGCGAGTGGCTGATATGGCTTTAAAATGAAATGTTATATATACTCATACACACTTTTTTCCCCTCCCAACGAATGGAAAATTGCGATGTAGCAGTCAATCATCAATTAATAAGCGAAGAGCGTAACTTCACCTTCACGTGACGTAGGCAGCAAAATAAATAAATAATACAACCGGATGTGGGCGGGGCTCATGCGAATGCGGAAGTAAGCCACACGGGGCAAACCTTGTGAACGGCTTCAAGTTTGTCCGCAGACGTATGGCGGCCGCAATGGAGCCCGAGCACGCGGACCGAGCTCGGGCCTGTCTGTGCGTCCTCTGCGGTCTTCCCGCTGCGGGGAAGTCGTCGCTGTCCCGCAGCGTCTGCCTCGCCGCGAGAAGGCGCGGCTGGAGAGCCGCCGTGGTGCAGTACGACGGGCTGATCCCCGAGCAGGCTTTTCAAAACAGAGCTGCAGACGACGACGCTACGTCACAAGAAGCGGTAAGCTGTACGTCACTTGAATACAGTGAAACACGTGAATCGTTATTATTTATTGCAGTAATGGCTCTAGGGGAAAAAAACTGCTTGTCCGGCTTTTGTGTGATCTGTAACGTCGTGAGAGTGCCATTTTGGAATCGTTTGAATGTGGAGTGAATGTCTGATTACTTGACGTGAGTGTCTAGGGTGTAAGCTGAGGCTGACAGCAGCTCCCGTGTCAGTCCAGTATAGACTTAGCGTTAGGGTTCAATAAACGGCTGAAAAGTCAAGCCACATATGAGAGCATTACATTAAAAGTAGGGTTAAAAACATCGATTCAATGACCAGCTGTTTAAAAAAAAAAAAAAAACACTCTGTAACACTATGGTGCAGCCGTCCGAATAAAGTTTCTGCTGAACGCATTTGGCCTGAATTTCCATTTGCCCTTTTCCAGCGCACAGAATGGAAGATCCACCGAACTGCAGTGTTGCGTTGCCTCGAGGAGTTCCTGGAGAAACGGGAAATGCCGATGGAGCGTCCGGGCGACGGCGGCATCGACGTGCCCGCGTGGGAACGCTGCGCCCGCGCTCTACTGACGCCGCCTCTCGACCCCGCCCGGGCCGACGCGGCGCCGCTTTTGATTCTGCTTGATGACAACTTCTACTACCCGAGCATGAGATACGAGGTCTTCCGGCTGGCTCGCAAGTGTAGGCGTATTTTGGGCCGGCTAATGACAACTGAAGCTTTGTCGTAGCGCGGTAGTCTGAAATGCGTTGCCGTGGACACGCCACCGTTGCAGATTCGCTGGGCTTTTGCCAGGTGTACGTGCAATGCCGCTTGGATCTGTGCATGAGCCGGAATGAGAGCCGGCCTCGTCCCGTCCCCGCCGAGGTGATCGCGGAGATGGCAAAGCGTCTGGAGCCTCCAAATCCAACGAAAAACCCCTGGGAGGCAAAGAGCATCGCGGTGGACACGGCAGACGATTTGTTCGAGTGCGACATGTAAGATGAACGCATGAGCTGTTTTGGTCTTCCGTCTTTTAACGTTTCAGCCTTTTTTTTACTTTTTTCTTTCAGTCAGAGGGTGATGGAGTTGATCTCCTGCGCGCTCGGCGACCCTTTGAGCCCATTTGAGGACGACGTCGAACAAAAGGTTTCTGAAAGAGCCATTGTGAAGGATGACTTTGATTGACATCTTACTCTAGTTTTGCTAAGAGTGACTGTTAGGTGTGCAAAAGCACAGCAAAAATTGTTACAATACATTCTATTGTTGTTCCAAAAAAATTGCAGCTGCTCAGCAGCCCCCGTGAGCTCCTGGTCCTCGCCATTTCTCCGCGTTCATTCATAAGAGTCCCGTTTTAATGAGTCCACTTTTAAAAGTCCCGCACTGAAGTAGTGAACTTCAACCTTGCAGGAGGCAGACCGCCAAAGATGCGCCACAAGCGGGGTTCACCGGGCTGACCAGGCCTGTCGCCGTCTCATCTCCGAGGCCATGAAGAAAGCCAGAGGTCGGTTGTCCGCTCCGTTGGGCAAGCTTTTTTTTCGGGGGTGTTAATTTAGGTTGTTTTAGTTTGAACGTGTTCACATTTTATGTTGAAACAGGAATTTAGATTTTCACATTGGCTCAAATTCTTCCAACTTCTGCCTTTTTTTTGTTTGTTGAAATTCAAAAAGAATGATGCGTATCCTATCCACTAGGTCGCGCTATTGCACGGTTTTGCATCTCCATTTGTCATTTTTCAGAAACCGGTGTATCCTCTCGACACATGAGGTCCCTGGCCACTCAGCTTGGCGAATCCAAAACGCGAGTCCTCCAAGATCTGCGCAGAGACTTTGTTCAAGACCTGAACTTGACTCAGGGAGGGGACGACATGGACGTGGATCATGTGGTGAAGACGGCGGTGATGCGTTTTGACTGTGAAAAGCAAGAAATACTCTTCAAAGTAGCCCAGCACCATTCCAACTTTTAGCCGGTGAGTCTGTTATTAAAAAAAATAAAATTACCTCCAACCAGTGGTTTCGATTAAGGTCTCCTTTATACTGCTTCAGTTATAAAACAAGTAGACGGTAAAAATAAAAGAACAACTCCTAAGTCATATTACAATTTACAGTATAAACATGATGTAAAAAATAAAACGATACAGGCACTGTTCGTGTGTCAAGCGAGTGTGTATATGCCCCCCCCTCACACTTTCAATCCACTACATCGTGATGCAGATTTGAATTAGCGTAATTGTTCACGCCTAAATTTCGTTTTTCGTGAGTAGTGGATAGCGGCTCCTGACCCATTCCGAATAGCGTCAGAGTCACTTCCTGTGCTGCCCTTGAGCAAAATGGCACGCAAAGTCGTACTTGTCGGCGCACGTGCGGCCGCAGACATTGCAGCGGAAGGGGTGCTCGTAGACGTGGCAGCCCATGTGGATCGTGTACAGGACGTTGTCGGGGAAATGGATGTCGCAGTGCGGGCACCGCTGCGGCTCGTCACAGTCCGGGGTGTCGGCGGCGAGGGGCGTGCCGGGCCGGCTGCCCCCCGCGCACAAAGGTTCGTCGCGGGCGTCCGAACCGAGGCCGGGCGCGGAACTTCCGGGGTATTGGCTTTTGGCCGTCGAGGTCCGCACGCCGTTGGAACACGGGGTGACTGGCGCACCCGTGACTTCCTGTATCACGATGGGCTTCTCGTTGCCGCTCGGGGCCACGCCGCGGAGGTCGGCCAGCTGCTCCAGCGGGCCGTTGAAAGGGTTGGCGCCCCTGGCGCGCCTGCCGAAGCCCAGCGGCCCGCCGCGCTTCTGCAGGGCGGCCAGGCCTCGCTTGCAGGCGCGGGGCGGGCGCGCCACGCGGGCGGGCGGCTGCTTGTGGCGCCGCCGGCGGTGGTGCGACAGGTTGCTTCGGTCGCTGCAGCGGAAAGCGCATAGGTCGCACTTGTAGGGCTTCTCGCCCGTGTGAGAGCGCATGTGGGCCTCCAGGTGGCGCTCGTACGCTGAGGCGAAGGGGCACAGCTGGCAGCGGTGCGGCTTTTCTCCTGTAGGAAGCGCGGAAGGGAACGTGAACGCGCAAAGTGCTTTGAGTATTTTCACGAAAGGGAGACGGCGCACCTGTATGGGTGCGGATGTGCTCGATCAACCGAGCCATGCCCCTGTTGGCGTAGCTGCAGAAGCTGCACTTGTATTTGCCGTCGCACGTCCTTTCCAGGCCGTCCATTTGCACGTCGGAGCCTTCCTCCAAGGGCAGGCTTACCTCCACGGATGGGGCGTCCACGCCATTCTGCTCACTCCTCGGTGCCACTGGTGACAGAAAAACACATCAAATACTCAGTTGGCAGATCTCAAAGCATGTATCGATTAAACCGAGTGAGGTTGAACCAGTAGCCCAAAAGTGGCACTAGTGGTGCAAAAAAACCCGTTAGTCGTTCTGCTAGTGGACCCTAATCGTTCTACGACTGTGCTTAATTGTTTTAGATGTACCTCAAGTTAGATATCGAGGATAATCAATAAACGCAGGTAGAGTGGTAGTGGGCGCGGGGGGGGGGGGGGGGGGGGCTTTTGTGGATCCTACTAATGCGCCGAACTATCTTCCCGTACAAGCGAGGGCAAAGTGCGGAAGCCGACATCAAGGATTGCGAATCGATGCTCAAACTGCTCGGCATACATCCACACCTGGGTCCTTTTCCTCACAAATGGAGCCCGAGATCATGTTCACGTGCTGCGTTTGCTGTGTCAGGTACTCTTGAAATTCCCTGACGAAATCCACCGGTTCCGTCTTGATTTCTTCCATGGTGCTCGTTTAAGCGCCGCGACCCAAAGAGCATCCCCCAGAAGAACCCAGACTCGGTGTGTGTGGTTTAAAACAGCACTTTCAACCGGTGCGGATGGTAGCAACTCGGCTAACGTTAGCACTTTCAACCGGTGCGGATGGTAGCAACTCGGCTAACGTTAGCACTTTCAACCGGTGCGGATGGTAGCAACTCGGCTAACGTTAGCACGCCATCCCGAGCCCTCGCAGCGGCCCTGCCACTTCAGCGTATTCCATTAAGACTCTTTCTAGCATCTACTAAAATGTAACGTTTACTAAAATGTTTCCAAATGACGCGACTATCACAATGTTGACTGGTGAACGCTCAGCAGCTGGTGCTTGGTTTCCGACGCGTCATGTCGTCAATCGTGGAAATGTTGCATTCAATGAAAATGGGAAACAGGAGACAGTCTTCTGTTCCCAGAGAATGTTCACCAAATCTCCGATTCTAACTCCAATATAATGGTAACGCGACGTTCACATGTATTTATTGTCGATAGTAAAATATTTTAAAATCACCATACGGATCCAAAATGGTTGTCACGTCATCATTGACGCCTACGGTGGCGGAATCGCCGACGCTCTTCGATGCAACATCACCCTCCGGAGTACCAATGTAAACATTGTATAACAAGTCATGGCTTCCGTGTTCGTGAGGGCTTTGTCGAAGGTAATCCCGGGATCGGCGTCATTGCCTGTTAAATGTGTCCGATTTTGTTGTCTTGATCATGTTGGTCGTTGAAAATGCACGCCCTTACGATAGCCACGTTGCTAACGTTATTAGCACGGTGCCTGCTAACAGCTGGCCTTGAGAATCGCAGGCTGCGTTCGGAATTATTCACGCATTCCTTATCACTTAATATGAATTGATATACGTACATATAAAGAGACAGAGAGCTGCTGCAACATTGACAAAAGATGACCTTCCCGATGTGTCTTTTTTTCTGTTTTAATAGTCTTGCAGACGGCTCACTCGGCCGTGGGTTGGATGCCAGCCAGGATGGAGGAGCAGGTCCACCAAGTCTGCCCTCGATGTGAACTCCAACCAAGCGGCCGGGGTGTTGAATTTCCCTCCCTTGCAGTCATATTCAGAGGAGGAGAGCATGATGAGGGAATCGGGTGAGTGGCTGTTGCTTGTGGACACTTGGACCAATGCATCAGTTGAACATTATTTTTGTAGCCGTACTTCGCAGCGGTGGTTCTCAAACCGGTGTCTTTGATTGTCCATCGATGTGGATTTTTCTTCCTTCCCAGTGAAAAGGTACGCACAAGAACGTATCGCTCCCCTTGTGGCGAAGATGGATGAGCACTCATTGATGGATGAAGCAGTGATCAAATCTCTCTTTGAACAGGGGGTAAGGAGCTATCTTTGCCCCACCAATGTTCCTGAAGTGAGAAATTGTGCGTTTGGCTAATGCCGATGTGCTAATGACCTCATCCGCATGCAGCTTATGGGCATTGAGATTGACGCGGAATACGGCGGTACCGGCTCGACGTTCTTCTCCTCCATCCTGGTCATCGAGGAGCTGGCGAAGGTGGACCCCTCCGTGGCCGTGCTGTGCGACATCCAGAATACTCTGATCAACACGCTCTTGATGCAGCTGGGAACGGCCGCTCAGAAGGAGCGCTACCTCAGCAGGCTGTGCACGGACATGGTGGGAGGTTTGATGATCAAAACCGAACGCGCATTCCCGGCTCCGTTTACAAGGCTCCGTTCCGCACGCAGATTGGCAGCTTCTGTCTGTCCGAGGCCGAGTCGGGCAGTGACGCCTTTGCGCTGAAGACGCGTGCGGAAAAACACAAGGATTACTACATCATCAACGGATCCAAGATGTGGATCAGCAATGCGGAGAATGCCGGTGTCTTCCTGGTCATGGCCAACGTCGACCCCTCGGCCGTGAGTAGCGCCATTTTCCCCTCAAATGCCACCTCCTACTGTACGGTGCAAAACATCGTTATTGATGAAGCGCTTTCACAACGTAAAGGGAAATGTGATTTGTCAATGTAAGTGGGGCCTTCTGATCAGTTCGAGAAGGCCTTCCTGGCCTGGACCGCTCAGCGCCTCTTGTGATTTGCCAACGACAGGGTTACAGAGGCATCACGTGCTTCATCGTCGACCGGGAAACGGAAGGCCTCGCCATCGGCAAGAAGGAAAACAAGCTCGGACTGCGCGCGTCCTCCACCTGCCCGCTCAACTTTGACAACGTCAAGGTCCGAACTCGGGAGGGGGGGGTTGTGAATGAATCTCGTGACTTTTGCTCATTTGTGCTTTGCTAACGTGTGTTGCGCAGGTGCCCGAGAAGAACATTTTGGGCCAAGCAGGTCACGGGTACAAGTACGCTATCGGAATGCTGAATGAAGGCAGGATAGGAATTGCGGCGCAGGTTATTTAAAAAAAAAAAAAAAAGTCTCACACGTACACACGCTTTGAAAAAGAATTGCATTGAACGTCGATTTTCCGACAGATGCTGGGGCTTGCGCAAGGCTGCTTTGACCACGCAGTTCCTTACACAAGACAAAGAAGGCAGTTTGGAAAACGTATCTTTGACTTCCAGGTAAATCAAACACCTAGCATAGCTAGCAAAATATTCAAGGAGACATATTGTCACATTTTTGAGGGGGGGGGGAATCATAATTAGTAAGCCCGTAGAAACCTTTTGGAAGGGTGAGCGGCTGAACAAAATGTGCGTCTGTTGGTCCTTCTGCGGTCCAGGGGATGCAGCACCAAATCGCCCACGTGGCGACGCAGATCGAAGCCGCGCGCCTGCTGACGTACAACGCCGCTCGTCTGAAGGAAGCCGGCAGAGCCTTCATCAAGGAGGCCTGCATGGCCAAATACTTTGCTGCAGAGGTGACGCCGCACACGCCTCAGAACATGAGTCGTCGTCGCTGCGGCCACTGAATTTGGGCCAAAATGGCCGACTGCTGTTTTTGTCTCCCTCAGGTGGCAACGCTGACCACGTCCAAATGCATCGAATGGATGGGAGGGGTGGGCTTCACCAAAGACTACCCCGTTGAGAAATACTACCGGGACTGTAAAATTGGTACGTACGTACGTGCACGATAATGCTGCTTATCGGAGCACAAAATATGAGGTGCCAACCAAAATGGAATTTTCTTCTGCAGGGAGCATCTACGAGGGCACGACAAACATCCAGCTGTCCACGATGGCCAAATTCATCGATAAGGAGTATGACGTTTGATATCATACCGAAGTGGAGCCGGACAGATTGCACTCAAGAGACCGCCGCGTTACACTCCCGATATCAATTCTTGCGTGTGTCCAGTCGCACCGCAACTGACTGTTACTTTGTCACTTGTAATTTCCCTTTTTTTTTTTTTTTTTTGCAGTGCTGTTTTGTCACTTTGTACGGATTTTGCAAATATGATCAGCCGGAAATGTCCGGTATCTCCCCAGCTAGTTGAGTGTCTTCATTTGAGTGTTTCAGTGCCTTTGTCCCGGTGCCCCAAGCTCAGTCACGTAAGTAGCGGAGGCAGATTTACCGTTGCGCGCTCGGGGTTGGATGGGAACCCATTATTAAAGTGTTCCTTGGTTTCAAGCAAATGTGATTGCTTTCGTTTTGAATTCGGTTTACTCCAAAACACGTCAAACTTTCTTAATCATCGTTTCAAGCGATCCCTATCCGAGGCCACGGACGACCCCCTTTTTCTTCTCCAGCACACTTGAGTCAGGAAGGGGCGAGCAAGGAGCAAAATGTGGTGAGACAGCTTGAAAAAGTAAAAAAAAAGAAACCAGGCCCTGGCAGGGAAAAGGTTTTTCCGCTCCCTGTCTGAAGGGCTGTCTCCTTTTGTGTCACTAGGTGGCAGCATCATCCTCTCGGTTCACTTGAAACTGGCAGCAGACACCGAGCGCGACCTGTCGCCTCCAAGGGGCGACGTGCCAAACTCATATTTGGCTGCTGCTCCACAACTCAAAAGAAAAGTAGATTGTGTTCAAGTTAATTCACACTCGGGCCCTTATCTGCATGTTTTAAGGATGCGATTGGATCGATACACTTATTCTAAACGACGACTGCTTTATAAACAGCTCAATTTTGTCTCAGAATTGCAAGAGTGGCTTGATCAAAACCTCTTGAAGGCTGCATGTGGCCCACGGGCCTTAGGTTGCCCACCTCTGCTCTGACTGGATAAGTGGCTTCTGTCCCCCTGAGGGCGGGGGGCGGGGGGGAGAGACCCCTTTTCTATTTGTTTTGAGCTCTATTCTTGTCCGATTGCAGACTCAACGCCCATTTGCTCCCCGCTCTGGCCAATCGCAAGGACCCAGCGTGTTTTAACTGGGCTGTCATTTTTATGTCATCATTACCATCTCCATAAAGAACCAAGCCAGCACGTTTATTTCTCTCTGCAGAACCACTGAAAGCACATCTTTTTGGATACTTCCCCCACACCCCCCTCCACCCCCCACCTCAACGTCACTGCTGTTTTCTTCAACTTTCAATTATAGTATTTGATGGTGTGGAACTAAAAGGTGATGGCAGACGCTGACGCGCAACAAGAGACGCGCCAGTCCGCCAAAGACTCCATCATCAAGTTTTCCATCAAGAACCTGCTCGGCATCGACGACCATCCCAAAAAGCCCGCCAGGCCCAGAAGCTTCCTGGAGGACACCTTCTTCTCCCGGCTTGCCGATTTGTCCCTACCCTGCCTGGAGTTGCCCTCACGGCGGCTTGCGCTGTCCTCGCCGTCCCCTTGGTGGCATCCCTACACGCTCGGTGCTCATCTCAAAACTGAAGGTATCCATCATATTTCATTGAATTGTAATTTCATTCCAAAAAATAACGGAATAACTAAACTTTGGAGCCCAAATGTGTTATTTTTTTTTTTTTTTGTGCACACGGGAGAAGAAACCCCCTTTGGCTTCTATTTGGCACATCTATTGCATGTTGTTCCCCTTACAAAAGAATCTTTCGATAATGTCCGATTTTACAAGTGTAAATATCTTAAATTGTATCGAGGATCAACGCACTGTATGCATTTGGTAAGAAAAACCCAGCTTAATGTCTATTTCAAAATATTTTTGGGACAGAATAGCGTTTATTTTGATGGAATTTAAATCCTTGACGACGACGACAAGGGAATCAGAAGCACTTCAGTGATGACAAATGAAGTCTTGACTTCCGATATTAGTCATATATTAATATTTGATCAGGTGGATATATTTTCGCTTTTATATCCGTAATCCAAATTTCAAAATTAAGAACAATGCAAGAGAGCATGTATAGCTCTGTTGAATGTGTACACACTGTATGTCTGCAATAAATTCTTATAAAGTCTTACCCACGACATGTGACCGATGAGAATGAAATGGCTTGCATGAAGAAACAAATCAAATGTAAAGATGCAAATATGTGACGACGTTGCGTTGCTTAAAAATAACAATGTGCAATATTGCACACAAAATTACATGTGAAGACGCAATACGAATACCGCAACATTTTAAAGCAGTTTCAGTCTTGCATGATCATAACGAGGTGACGGTGCAACTTGTTTTATATTGATCTGTGCTGTATGACGCATACATACAGCTCATTTGACAATAAAGTTGTTTTCAATTCATTGTGTTAATTTGCAGCTTCAGGGAAGGATCAAGCGTTGGCACGCGACAGACCTTCTTCACCCGACCTCCCCAAAAGTGAGCCGGACCCCAAAGAAGAAAGTGCAGAAGAGGACGAGAGTGAGCCAGAGGAGGCAAAGAAGGACTCCGAGTCCGCAGAGGACCGCTGGAAAAAGAAACCCGAGCACTCTGACGGGAAGCCCTGCAGGAAAAAGAAGACCCGCACCGTGTTCTCCAGGAGCCAGGTGTTCCAGCTGGAGTCCACCTTCGACATCAAGCGCTACCTGAGCAGCTCGGAGCGCGCCGGCCTGGCCG
This sequence comes from Hippocampus zosterae, assembly GCF_025434085.1. NCBI lineage: Eukaryota > Metazoa > Chordata > Actinopteri > Syngnathiformes > Syngnathidae > Hippocampus > Hippocampus zosterae. Next base: position 505,312 of record NC_067457.1, on the reverse strand, counting down.
CCTCCTTGCGCCTGACCGAGACTCAGGTGAAGATTTGGTTCCAGAACCGAAGGAACAAGTGGAAGAGGCAGCTGGCCGCCGAGCTGGAAGCGGCCAACGTGAGCCACGCCGCGGCGCAGAGGATCGTGAGGGTACCCGTCCTCTACCACGACAGCCGAGCTTCGGAGAGCAGCGGGAGTGCGGGGGGGACCTCGCCCGGTGCCCAGGCGTCAATCCTGGCCTTTTCTCATCACATGTACTACCCCCACGCCGTTCCCCTGCTGAGGCCTGTTTAGCCCCTGAGCACACCTTGAATATGTTGTATGACTTGAAAAATACATTTGTATATTTTTCAATCTAAATTTGGGAAATTAGACGTTTTCCTTTGTCCTCCTATCACCTCCCGTGCATTTACTTTATTTGTTTTCGGCACAATCTCCATAATTGTCCTCATTTGCTTCAAAGTGTAAGTGCATATATTTTCATGTGCAAAGTTGGACATAACGTATTTTGAAGACTCTTAATTGTGCTTGTGGCGCTCTAAAATTGTGGGATTAAACATTTTGACATGACCTTACTTGCGCAGCTGTTTACAAGTCTCATGATGTCCAAAAAGCAACAACAAAGCTAAAAAAAACATCATTGTGGTCAATTCAACCAACTACGGAGCCAAATATGATTTGCTACTGAAATCTCGTAGGAGTTCCCAGTAAAGATGAATAAAGTAGTTTGAATGTACAGGACTGTAGTCGTGATATATTTTTTTCAAAAACGTGCAGGAATCTGATCACAAATTTCTTTTAATTCACCGAATGCCAACGGTCATATCATCGTTCATGTTTTGCCCTTGTGTGCCTAATTTATAAAATCACTTCCCAACTGGAGGAACGAGATATAAAATCTGTCACAGGTCATTTCTGTAGACTAAACTAATGAGCATGCGCAAACCCGAGGGACCACCAACCACCATTTTCCCGTCTGATGTCACATGACCCACGTGGAGAGGCCGGAAGTACTCTGCGAATCAAACCAACCAATCAACAAGCAGGCGGGAAACGTGGGGATTTCGTTTCAGCTAATCAACAGCGACTTATCAATCGCTGGACCGCTTCACTCACCGATGTGGTTAGCGCGTTCAGTTCGACGAATATTTGTTTGTTTGCGACGTATTAAAAAAAAACTCGACTCGAGTTGATAATAAAATATTGTATTAGCTGTGGACCCCCTCGCCCAGGATAAATGGTAAGTCCATAGTGACGACTCACCACTACTACTAGCTTTAGCATTTACAACAGTCGGTTAGCTCCTGGCTAAGGCTAATTCCTGAATGCTCTTTACTGGAATGGGCGAGTTCTCCGAAAGATAAATATCGCTTAATTTAACACGCAGTACGCTCATATTTGTCAGCTGAATTAACTGTAACTATCTTGCTTTGTACTTAACCGAATAATTTTGGGGTTAAGCGAGTTGTTTGCGTCTCACGTTAACTGTTGTCGAGCTCGGCGATGACATAAACTAAGAATTCTTTCCCCCCTCTCATTCACTTCTTGAGAAAGACAATGGCATAGTCGTAGATTTTCTTCATGACAACACTGTAACAAAACACTCTTTTACGCCTTACCCAGTGAACACCGGCCCGAAATAAGTACTTTTACTCTTACGTAACGTAACGATGCTGTATACTGTCAGGTCTGAAAAAAACCCATTATCCTTAATGAATATGGCATCTAAATGTTCTACCATTAAACATGATGCAACGAGCCGTCAAGACTGAGTTGCCGGGCCGGTCCGTGTATATTCTCTGTCGTTTCTCATGGAGAGTTGTACACTTGATTCAAACATTTGCTATTTCTGTGGTTAATTCACTGATTTCGCAACTTAAAAACACCCCCCACCTCATGTCACTGGCCATGTTTATTGGAATTGTTGTTGAAATTTACTTTGATGTTCTCGGTATCTTAGAGGTGATGAAACTAAATCATGCTCACAAAAGAATCAGCATTTCAAGTGTGTCACCCGAGTTTGTGTTTTGCAGAGCATGGTCACGAGTGAGTACAAACTGAACCAGGGCCCAGAAGATGGAATCACCGCGGTCAAGTTCAGCCCCAGCACCGCCCACTTCCTGCTGGTGTCCTCCTGGGACTGCACCGTCCGCCTCTACGACGTGGTGGCCAACACCATGCGCATGAAGTATCAACACTCGGCTCCCGTTCTGGATTGTGCTTTTTATGTACGTAGCAGGCTCCGTGTCATTTAAATGTTTGCGTTTTAACGTGTTGCCATAAGAACACAACGTCCATTTTTGCCCTCTGCCCCATCAGGACCCGACACATGCATGGAGTGGAGATCTGGATACAAATTTGAAAATGCATGACTTGAACACGGATCAAGGTATGTGATAACCAAGGTTGTAATGAATAATTTCTCGACCACCCAAAAGTTCAGACGTTCTCGTCGGATTTTCCTGACACCCCCCCCCCCCCCCCCCCCGAGAAGATAACCAAAGTTTTTTTTGTATCGCCGGCAATGTAGGTTGTCAGAGTTTATATTGTGGTTTCTAATTTGGTTGCAGACACCATAGTGGGAAAGCACGACTCCGCCATCCGTTGTGTAGAACACTGTCCGGAGGTGAACGTCATGGTGACGGGGAGCTGGGACAGGTCAGTCCGACTCTGGGATCCCAGGGCGCCCTGCAACGCCGGCACCTTCACGCAACCAGATAGGGTATGTGGTCTTGGGATTCTTCAGGTGTTCCCAAAAAGTGCCCCGGTGTGTCTGACTCTGGATTCGCTCGTGTTCTTCAAAGGTGTACACCATGTCTGTAGCGGGCGACCGGCTGATTGTCGGCACGGCGGGGAGACGTGTGCTGGTTTGGGATCTGAGAAACATGGGCTATGTCCAGCAGAGGCGTGAGTCCAGTCTCAAGTTTCAGACCCGCTGCATACGAGCCTTCCCCAACAAGCAGGTATGGCCCAGGACAACAAGGAAAACCTTCGACTCGCGTCTTGGTCTGTCGTAGTGCCAAGACTGACGTGTGGGAGACGGAATGGTGCCGCAAGGCAATTTGCCGGAAAATACACAGAAGAAACGGTAGCAGTGCAAGTAGTATGGAAGAAGCATGGAACTAAATTTAGAATAAAACGTCTCTCGGTGAGCTTGGGAAAAAAATCGATTTGTGTGCAGCACAAAACTAAATCGATCTCCTTCACAAAGAGGGCCGACCACAGCTGATTTGAATGCAGCAGCCAAGGTGGCCATCCGAAGAGAGCCATTTCGAATGTTCCAAACCGTAGCTCACATTTGCTGTCGCCAACTTTTTCCCCGCCTGCAGGGCTACGTCTTGAGCTCCATCGAGGGCCGCGTGGCCGTGGAGTACCTGGACCCGAGTGTGGAGGTCCAAAAGAAGAAGTACGCCTTCAAGTGCCACCGGCTGAAGGACGTCGTCGAGCAAGTCTACCCCGTCAACGCCATCTCCTTTCACAGCGTGCACAACACCTTTGCAACGGGTACGTCGCCCTGGTCGGCTCCGGGCAAGACTCGGCTTCTAAACTGACAGCCCTCTTTCATGTGCCTTGACTTGTGCGTGAAAGGCTTCGACAGCCCAAATAATAACGATGTCGATCAATCCTTCTCCCATCTTTCCTTCCCAGGCGGCTCTGACGGCTTTGTTAACATTTGGGACCCGTTCAACAAGAAGCGCCTGTGCCAGTTCCACCGCTATCCGACCAGCATCGCGTCTTTGGCCTTCAACAGCGACGGCGGCCTGATCGCCATCGCCGCTTCCTACATGCACGAGATGGGCGACATCAGCCACCCGGAAGACGCCGTCTACATCCGCCAGGTCACCGACGCCGAGACCAAGCCCAAGTGAGTCCTTGCCACCTGTTTGGCGACGCTCCTCTCTGCCGTCATATGTCCGGGATGACAAACGGCTGGAAATTGTTCAGCCGTATGACTACGGTCACCGGCCGCGCACAAACCCCCTCCCGTCGATTTTAACTTTGTTCGCTCGCCTCCGCGTTTCAAAGCCTTTGCCCACCGGCATCCAGTCTCACTTTTATTCCACATCTTTGTATTTGTGTCGCGCGGTTGTGAGACTACCGCTACCTCCTATTGTGATCTTCTGTTGTTTGTTCAACTGTCGTCATCTCTTCATTAAAAACATTTTGAATAAGTTTTCCGTGGGTTACTTTGAGGTCTCCTCTCTGGTATGCGTAGCGCTCCCTCCGCTTCACCCAGGCGGTGGCCCGACGCAGATCAGACGGCGGCGGACTAAACCAGATCCCGCTTTATTGGCGAGGAAGTAATCGCGGCGGTCTGCGTCCGGTAGGCCGGCTAGCAGAGCAACTCTCGCCAGAAATGACGACGATGCTTCATTCGAGATCATCGAGATACAGAACAAAATGGGTACGGCGGCCAATTTCTTCCTCCTTCGGTTTGGGTTTTCAATTGCGCCTAATCGAATTTGTGAGGCCCTTCAGCCAAAGCAGCAGAGAAGATGGAGATATACAGTCAGTGATTCTATTTCAGGGGTAATGGCTCAGTGGGCCTCCGCCGCATCCTGGAAACGATTAGCTGGCTTTCGCGTCGGTCAATTCCCATGGTTGTGGACGGCTAATATGAAATGGCATTTCCACCGCTGCCCTTTTATTCGGGACACCGAATGGTACCAATTTTCATCACCTCTTGACCAATTGTTGTTCAAATTTATTATATGCTAAGATCTCACCGGTCATGAAGGGGCTCATGTGTTAGACTCACGAAAGCAAAGTCGTGTATTCTCGGGATGGCAGACATTTTGTTTGTTTCAAGAAAGGGAATGGCCAATTGCAGCTCGCACCCGATTGGCTTGCAGGAAGTCACTGCGGGCCGACAGCTTGGAGAGCAATTGGTACATGTGTTCCGCTAAACCTGGTCAGCTGTTGCCACTTGCAATAAAGAAAACGGGAAAATCTCTTTTCCTGGATCCCGACTGTATTGACTTTTTATTCTTTTTCCTTTTTCGCCGCGTAACGTCTTGTTTGTGGTTCTGCGCATGCTCGCTGCTAATGACATTGCACCATGCGTGTCTCTTCAAGCTGATTCATCTCCCATTTAAGTTGACCTTCATCGATTCCACAAGGACAAGCAGCAGTCGGCTTGACTTTTACCTTGTTAGCTTGTCAAACCTTGCGCTTGGTCTCATCTCGTCCATTTCCTGTCCCGGAGACGACACAAAAGATGACTTGTGTTGGATGTGTACACTGTGACGCCCCGAAACAGCTTGTCACCACAAAAAAAAAAAATAAGGAGTGATTTAAACTCCTTTTATCATGACTCCACAAAAGTACATACACTTGCTTGCACATGAAGCCACCAGCCATTGCTACAGCAACTAACCAACCCAAAGGACTACAATCCGTACAAAACTATGAAGAAACATCATCAAAGTGCGGTTTGGCGTAGAAAACGCTCAATCTGAGGTAAGTAAACAGAAGCGGTGTAATTATCTCAATCCCAAGGGTGTGCAAACGACTAACTCGTGTTATTTTCGCAGACCTGAACAGCGTCAGCGTGTCCCTCCTGAACACAGTGAGTACAATGTCATGAGTGGTTTTGCACTTTCATTTTTTTTTTTCTTACTTAAAAGAAAAATGGAATTAGTGGAGAGAGCATTTTAAAGTTATCGGTAAAAGCTTTTTTTTTTTCCTACCTACAAAAAAGGTACGAGGTAACTTACGAGACTAAACACTTTCACCAACCTGCCAATCCAATCCATTCCACGCAAAGAACCCGATTTTTATCCACCTTTTAATCGTGCAAAACAGACTACTTTGCGGAATTATATTTCCTTCAAGAAAAGCCCCAAAGCGACGTTATATTTGAGCTAACCATTGTTCATGGGCCTTGTAACCTCGTTCGCAGTGCTTTTTTTTGGGGGGGGGGAGCGTTAGTGGAGTTTTTGGAGAGGGTTGTAGGGTGTAATTCGCTTCGACACCCCATCCAAGCTGAGGACAATGCCCGGCCTGGCTAGATTTAGACGTGCAGGTAATTGAAGCATATCCATTTCAAACAGAATGTCTGGCCGCGTCGTCTTGTTTGTCCGCATTTACCGGAGATAACGGACTATCACGGTGCCTTTTCACAGCTCCATTTTCTTTCACTTTAGCATTAGGCAATTTTTCAATTATTGGTTTTTTTTTCTTCGTTTTCTCCCCTCCGTGTCCTTTCATCCGCCGGTCTGTCTGATAATGTCCGGGCCTTTTAGTTAATGGCGGCGACGATCGCGGCTCCCGCTGCCGGCCCTCGTCCATTTTGCGGGTCATTGTGGGAGCCCAATAGGCCTTTTATGAGCGCCACATCAAAAGGCAGATAAAGCATTAGAGGTGGCCGACGTACCCGCCGCTAGATATGCTCCCTCTTCCCTTTTGTCCGCTATTGAAAGTGATCACTTTAATCGTCGGTAAAGCTCGGCCAACGTGGCGCCCTGGCACGACGCCCGCACGCCTCTCGCCGTGACTAATTACTCGCCACAAAGGCCGCGACCATTTCACGTGCACACCTTTTCCCACCATTTACTTACTTGTTAGCGAGCGTTCAATAGAAAGGGAGGCGAGCCGGAGAGGAGACAATCGCGTGCGGCATTAGCGGTGTCGCGCGCTCGAGAGCTCGGCCATTGTGTGTTAATTTGCTAGGCCGGGAAAGAAATCTCGAAATAATGGCAGCTGTTCGCAGAGAGGAGCGCGCAGTCGCACAAAGACGTTGTTGTCGTTGGATCGCCGCCTTGTGCCAAAGACGTTGACAATTAGTAATGAGTGGCACCAAAGTGGAGTCCTTCCACGTTTGCCCGAGGGCCCGCTTTTGGTACAACGTGCTCGGCGGCCATCATCGAATAATTGCATCTTGAAGCTATCGAGGCGTGTCATGACCCAAAGGAGCATTTCTCTTGAAATCCCAAAAGTTGGGCTGTTCTAAATGTTAACCGACGGCCTCCCAGTGCGCCCGGACTGCCTTCTGCATAAGTCCAACGCGCCGAAGCCCCACGAGAGGTGATAGCAGCGCGCCTTGAAGGCCACCCTTCACGGTCGAGAATGGAATCGAACCCCCGCGGGCCAAGGTGGAGACCAAGTGGTCTGCGTGACCCCGGTCTGGCCCAAGTCCACCTCTGACTTGAAGCGACGGCTGGACGAGCATCGCCATCTATCTTGGCGGTGCGAGGACACGTCCTCTTGTTTACCTTCTGCTGCTGCTCATAAATCTTGCCCCTGGTTGACTGTCAACTTTGCCGTCAGAAAACTCGGCTTGCGTGGGTTTTTTTGTTGGGACGCACAACTATTGGATTGAAGGCGTGCACCCATTTTTTCACTTTCATTCTTTGAGAATGAAAAGGAAACCGAGAGGTCTCTACCTGATGGATTGATTTGGTGATTGAGAAGTCTCAGTGCCTTCTGACCATCGTCATGAGCTACGATTTAGCTCCAAGGAGAACAAGGGACTATGTTTAGTGTGCTTCGGGGTACGCAACACTGCTGCTCTTCCCATTAGGGAGGACTTGAGTTTAACTGACCCCAGCAGTCAAACTTGCATGACCTGCGTTTGAAGAGGCGGTCTAAAGAGCATCCACGGAAAGAAAAAATGTTGCTCGAGGTGTGAAGCCTCCCATTATTAATCACCCGGTCCGCTAAAGACATAAATCAACTCCGGTTTTGAGAGACCTCAAGATGGCCGAACTTTACTTGGTGACACGGTTCGTCCGCGTCAGCTGTCACCAAGTGCGCTTGCCCCAAGCCATGACCGTATCTTGAGGGCAGGCCAAGTTCGGAATCGTGTCATAGCGTCTGCTTCCCCGGATGACAGGAAGCGCATTAGACTCAATGACCACTGTCATCCAGACTTTCATTTCCATAACCTGTGAGAGGGGGACAGAGAGGGGGAGAGGGGGGGCGGGCTCTGGTTGTCTGGCTGCGTGTAGAGGGCTCAATCTATGACTGATTTAATTTGCTCTCTGTCAACATCTCTTAACAGCGTTAACCACAAAGCACGCTCCCGCCCGCCCCCTCCCGAACCGACTCCATTAAACTGCCAAATCGGGTTTCAAGACCGTACTGATGCCGCCCGTGATTCGGGGTGATTATGACAACAGCAGACAATGGGCCAAAGTGTCTGCTAAGTAGTTTAGCGCTAATTTCGCCCAACTGTAACAGATGGCAGGCACACGGCACTGTCTGGATGCGCGGCAATTATCCTTTACATTAAAAGAACAATAGTGGGGTCAGAGGAAATGACTTGAGGCACATAGGACCAACTCAAATTTGAAAATGTCAAATTGCAGAATGACAAATGACAATTTGCTCTCCTAAAGGCAGAAGGCCTCTCTTGGAGGACAGAAGCAAATTCAGTTTGCATTCAGCGTTCATCCACTTGAGCCATCTTTATTCTCCTCAATTAGCCAGAATGGCTTCTCCAAAGTGTAATTAAGTGTCTGCCGCGCTCGGCCTCTGCATTATTCATAGCCGCCTATTGATCGTATCTGGCGGCCGCAGCCTTATCTCGCGCGGCTTCTGCTCTATGAAAACAGGAAAAATTCAAACGGGGAACGCACTTTGACTGCGTTGTTGTAAATAGTCAGTTGCTTCTGCAACAATTTGTTGCAGTGACTTAACCAAAAGTACCCCGTGGGCCTGTCACAGCATATATAGGTGCCAAGCTGGCACTTGTGGCGGAAATTAGCAACTTTTCAGACAAACTCAGCTGCTTGCGGGGAGGCTGTGGCAGTCGTAAAATTGGGAAGGGATGCGTTTAAATACAATACATCCTGATTTATGTAGCACCTTCACAACAGCTGCAGCTGTAACAAATAAATAGTTGAACACTTTAGCACCATCCTAAAAATTTGTTGGCTACACTGTATCAGAGTGGGCGCTTTGGTCCCCCCCTCCAAAAAAAAAGAAAAATCCAATGTTATGAGATGACACAACGCACTTCATTCCATAGTCAAATAAATTATTTCCCAATGAATATTAATGTTTTCTTTAACCCGAGTGAAGCAGTAATGTGTCAAAACATGAACCCTCACCACGTCGCGTGTCCATAAATTAGCAAAAGTGAGCCACAAGGGCCCTCCGGCATCAACTAGCAAGGCGTACGGAAGCGGCGTTGAGTCATCGGCGCGCGAGCAGACGCCGGGACACTCGAGCGGCTCGTTGGCGGCTTCATCCGGCGTCTTGGCGGCGTGTAATTGCGCAGATCGCCGCCCTTCTCTGGCTTCCTACACGCGCTGGGAAATGATTTCCAATTATTATTTCCAATTCCCTGTCGAGAGCGACGCTGCAATTACACAAAGCTGAGCATCGTGCTCACTTTTGGCCGCAATTTCCATTTATTTATTTTTGTTAAGCAAACCTGTTTGGCTAATAGAGGCTAATTTCATGGCGCTGAGAGAGCCAACCGTTCGGTTGCAGCGAATGAAAGAGTTGCGTTGCTTTGATTCGAAAGGCAGATATGTCTCGCACATGGTATAGTCACGGGGATGCAAGGCGGAGATTTTGTTTCCGGGTTTTGAATTTTTTTTTTTTTATATACAGATTACTCTTGTGAATCATCGTTGCAGCCTTACAATAATGTGTTTGTAGCCAAAGCGCATCAATTAAAGACCTATCCGTATCCACTGTCTCTCTAGAACTGCGCAGGATAAAACCACAGACCAACAGCAAGCACGTATCCGTTCGCTTTTCTCAAAATCTTCCCATTGAACAACGTGACGTAGTAGACGACAAACGTACTGTACGTAACCTGCAGTTGACTCATTCCGAACACTCTTACATGCGCGCGCACAGACAGTAATTACCGCTCAATCTATTCAAATTGAATGAAGCCAGAGCTGTGGTCTAAGAATATAGACCATAATTAATAAATTACAGCCTCTCTACTCAATCATTCTCCACTTTGGGCGACTTGGGGGAGGGGGTAGACAGCCCTTTCTCCTCCACAGAGTAATTGACTGCGCCCCTGCAAACGCACCTTGAGCCCACACACACACACACACACACAGAGTGACGGCTAAGTGAGCTAGCGAGGGGGCTCGTATCGCACATCTTGCGGCCTGTTTGTTTACAAGTCACAAATCAAAAGGAGGCATTATTCCTGGGCTCTCCAAAATGCGCCTCGGGGAGGTATCTGGTTTCCTTTGACTCCAGAAATGACCCCCCTGCCCCTCAACCCCAAATCGCAAAAGCCCTCCAGCTCCCCTTTGGCAGCTCGTGCAGCATGAGCAAGATGGCTGAACGTTGGGCTGTTCCTTCTGGTGTGCGCGCCTTGGCCACTCTCTCGGTCACCGTTCAACGCAGCAAACTTTGGTGCTCGAGGGCCACATTACGGACAGGCGGTCAAAAGTACATTTTGGGAAAACTCTTGGTGGGTGGCAAATGGGCTCATCCTTTCAGTTCAAAAAGTTTGATGATGTTCTCCTCTCACCAGAGAGCCAGGAAGGCGTCAGCGCATCCGACATCCGGGCCACGTAATCCTCCCTCAGGAAGTGGTCGAGCTGGTCGTCGGGCACCGGCTCGCGCTGCGGCGAAGGGAAGGCCACCGTGGGGAAGAAGAGGCTCTGGTGACCTCAGATGACCGCTGAAGTGCGACGTCTTGATCTGGAGGGGGCAACAAGGTAACGAGAAGTCACTTCATTACTTCCGCCCAAGGAGCTTTCAAACTATGATGTCGCAACCGACTGCGCGGGAAGTTTAGATTGGGACGGCTTACATTTGCAGCAAGATTGACTTTACTTTTGGAGCACTTTGATGCCAACTTGTACGTTGAGAGTCAGATTTATGGATGGTACGGTATGGAAAACGCAGCCTATGTTTGGCGCAAATCGGAAGTGGGATCAACCCCTTCGGTGGAATTTTGCTTTGAAGGGGTTGAATTTGGTCGCTTTCTGTATTCAGTGTGCAATGATCCTTGATTGGAAATGCCTCAAACCCCCCCCCCCCCCCCCCCCCCCCCCGCCCACCTCATTTTACACAATCTACAATTGCCGCCTACGATTAGCGTCACTTTGTGTAAACCAATCAAGTTAAAGGGGCTCCTCCAAACAATTTCCCCCCACGTTGTGTGTGTGTCGGGAGATTGAAGCGAAGCTCTCCGTCGATGAAGTGGGTCACACGAGGCGCCAGCTGTGTTTTTCAGCACCTGTCCTCTTCCCTCCCCCCAACATGAACATAATTCCGGCCTTTCTACTGAAGAGCAGCCACTCGTCAAGTTTCGGAAGCCTCGACAAGTGTTGGAAATTTGCATCCAAATTGCCCCGGTGACTCTCTTAACCCCGCCTGCGCTTTGGATGAAAACCATTGGCCGGACAATCGGTTGGACCTCGGACACGAGTGTGCCCGTTTGACACGAGCTATTTGAAAAGTTCTTCTTTTTTTTTTTTTTACTGTGATGGCCTTGTGAGGGTCTTCAAATTGTTCGATGCAGGTGTTGCTCAAGTTCTGATCCTTTTCTTTCACTTGAAAGTGCCACTTTTGGTCGTGGGCCGACACCAGACCTCGCCATGCTTTGATGTCGATGCAGAAGATTCCTTTGCCTCGGCTCGTGACAAATAATATCAATACAAATCCCCTTGGTACGGACTCGCATTTACAATGTAATATATATTTTGGGGGGCCGAGATGAAGAAGGAGATTGACTTCTTCCCGCCTGAACTTGCTCGTCGACAGAAAGATCGACGGCATTCTCGCATCCTCGCAGAGAGGATATTACAAAAGCGAGGGTGGCGTATTTGAATTCGCTCGCAGCCGCAAATATCTCCATGCGGTTACAAACAATATCCGCGCGGCCCCAAATACGGGCGTGAGAGAGCTTAATATGAGAGCAGATAGCCAAATCAGCTGCCGCGCGTGGGCCTGAATGGAAGCCAATAAACAAGAGGCCACTCTGCTCCACCTGACCTTCACTTCTGGCTTGGAGATCGGCGGCGACAACGCAATGCAGCCGCAACCTCAATAAAAGACAAAACAATGGAGGGAGATAAAGAGAGATTAAATTAAAGCAGAAGCGATAGCGACCAAAGCGGCGCTGTGCTTTCATATTGTCCGCCGTTGACACCTTTTGGAATCATTTTGCCATTTGCGGCCGCATTTGTCGGTTTGTTCGAGTTGCGCAAACGATGCAACGTTCATTTTAGAATGCGTGACTGATTCAGTGCTGGAACGAACCATTAGAGAGAGAAAAGAGACGGACTGACTAATTACCATTGTTGTTTATTTGGAGCATCTCAGAGTGTGGGTGGTACGTGAAGGTATGACTTCCTAACCGCAGTTCGGTTGGATTTGTCTTATCCGTTCAAGACCCGTACCCTAACCCAAACCGGAACATTTGCAAACGTTGAACATAAACCCGTGTCAAGAGGTCATGCTTGATGCTCACCCCAAAAAAGGCAGCAGCATTTTTTGCATCCTTTGTCTCAGAGTAGGCGGGTCTGGTGGACCGCTAAATGTTGCGGCCAGCGGAGCGAGTGTACCAAATGAATATAATTGATACAATAATGGGGGTATGGATTTCTCTATCCAACACTCGGCGTCTCGCCTTGTTGAATCCGCCATTTCCATTTTTAAACTATCCTTTGAAACCAAGTGTCTCATTTGGCAAAGTGGGCTAATAGCGCTATTCATTTACCGCTGGACTCCTTCAATTATTAACACGAAGGGGGCTGGGGGGTGGGGGGGGGGTCACCCCCAGGTGCTGAATTTCCAGCGAGGAAAAAGAAAGAACTTCACCGGCCCAATCAAACGTGAGTGGTCAGGGAGGTGTAAGAGGAGGGCGGCAGCTGGCCGGGCCACCTCCAGCAAATGGCCTGAAATTGTCAGCGGGTCGCAATCACCTGCACTTTCAAGGACCCTTTCATGTCAGCGGAGGGAAGAGAGTGGTCGCAAAAGACCGCAGCCTTTGGGGATTCTTGACTTGACAAATACACTTCTTGGCAGAAAAAGACACAAATGAATCAGGTCCTGGGAGGCCTGGAAAACCGGCAGAACGGCGGCCCGCGAGGACCGACTTCGGTCATAGACCTTGCTCACAAATATTTATGGAAATTCGAAGATGGAGACTTGCCTCCTTTTCTAGAAAACCACTTGGTTCCTGCAACAACAACAACAACAACAAACCTGTGGCTGTGGCAGTGAAATGTCCAAACGGACGCTTTGTCTTTGAGGTGACATAAAATCCACACATCACAAGGTAGTTTTTTTTTGTTTTTTTTTAATGTTGTTGTTGCTTTGAGCTTTGCTAACTTTCAGACACCCTCAGATGGGTGGAACATGAAGCGATGCAAGTTGCTGAACTGATGACAAGATACGACGATGCCCGACCAGCACCTTTTAAACAAGTAAGGAGATATTTTGAAACGCCTTCGCTTAGATGAAAGCTTCACACTTGTGAGCGCTGCTTCGTGTTTTCGTTTTGAACCAAACGACAGACTTTGGCACCATTAAAAGGGGCTCGCGTACGGGAGTGTTTTTCGCAAATGTTTTCTTCACGGTTTGATCCTGAAACAAGTTTGTTCATGCTTACATTAGGTTTGGACTGGGAGACGTCAACTTTCTTTTTAAAAAGGAAAAATAAATGCATGTTTTATGGCCAAAGAAGAGGAAAAAAATGACCATTCCTTCCCAGTAATTGTAAATGTATATTGCCACCTACAGAAAAAAGCTTCTTACTGCATTCGAGACGAATTTGTTTCGAGTTTTATTTAAGACACTCGAGTGCGCCACAAGAGTGCGCCAGAGATTAAATTGTTCTCAGGAAGTCTTTTATTTTTTATTTTTTAAATGCTCATGCTGGTAATGCCGCAATGCCTCGCGAGAGGGCGACAGCGATTGAATGACCCGATTTGAGCACGTGACCCCATTAAATGTTTAGGAAGTTGGAGGACATGCAGTGTATTTCCTAACCATTCACCGAATTCAAAAATATATATTATCTATCATGCATTTAATGCGTGAGCTATTCCTAGGAACACAAGCGTAGTTTTTGTAATTATTCAGCATGGTCGTATGCAATGCTGGAGCTCGCCCACTTGGGATTTTGCACAAAGGTGCAAAATGTGACATTTATTGAAGTCCATATTTAATGGCGGTATATCCCCTGGAGATGAATCATCTCTGTCGAATGGGATCTCCGTACGCCAAAGAATCACTAAATCAAACATTGCACAATGTCGCAGAGGCTGACGCTGGTTTGTCCGCATTTGTTGGCTCTTCTGACTGTCAACGCTTTGATTCCTCCTTCCTTCGCAAAAGTCGTCAAAGTTCTCAAAGAGGGGAACCCCGAGCTCAGGTTGAAAAGGCGAGCGTAGCCCGCGGCTCGCGTTCAGCCGGTTGGCGCGGGCCTGTCAGTCGGCGGGAAATCAAGTGTGGGATGGGAAGCGGCAGCCCGTTCAAACGGACGCCGGCGGAGCGAAAAGGGAGGAGAGCTGCGGGCCCTCTCGCGCGCTGTCAAGTCAGTGCGCTCTTTCACTCATCTGACACCAGGAATTAGCCTCAAACGGATGTCAAAAGCACTGCGCGTCGAGGGAGAGTTGCATTACTGAGGATTATTTGAATTTTTTTTGTCGTTTCTTCACTGATAAATGACCTCTTTGTGCATTTTGTGCATTTCAAAGCTTTCAGCCTCCTATGCCAAAGTGTGCACCTGCGTCTGAGAGTCTTCGCTGGATGAAGCCCACACAGTGAGCAGAGAAGCGCATCACAGGTTTGCAGAAACCCCCCGCCTGGACGCGCCGTTCGCTTGACTCTTCACCCAAACAACAACGACAAACAGCAAAACGCAGGGAAGCCTTCTCTCTCTCTCTCTCCTCCCTCTCTCTCACTCGCTCGCTCATCTTTGAAGCAATGTAGCGGCGAGGAGAGCAGGGGGCTTCTCCTTGCACCCGGGGGAGCGTGGCGGGTGCACGCAGTCGACCGCGGCCGCTTGAGGAGCACCGCGCCCGCCGAGTGTTGCCTCTTCTCGCGCTCCCCCTCCTTTTTTCTTTAAAAAAAAAAAATATATATATATATATATTTGTGGCGCAGCGCCGCGCGGCTTGGGAGGACGATGGACGGCGCCGAGGCGTTGGTGTTCGGCTCGGTGCTGGCGGTCATCGTGGTGTCGCTGCTGTCCAACGCGCTGGTGCTGATCTGCTTCGCGTACAGCCCCGAGATCCGCAAGCAGGCCGCGGGGCTCCTGAACGCCAACCTGACCTTGTGCAACCTGTTGCTGACCGTGGCCAACATGCCGCTGACGCTGGGCGCCCTGGCCAGCCGCGCGCAGCCCGGCGGCGACGACCTGTGCCGGGCGGCGGGCTTCCTGGAGACCCTGCTGTCCACCAACGCCATGCTGAGCATGGCGGCGCTCAGCGCGGACCGCTGGCTCGCCGTCGTCTTCCCGCTGCGCTACCACTCCAAGATGCGGCGCCGCGACGCCGCCCTGGTGCTGGGCTACACCTGGGCGCACTCGCTGGGCTTCTCGGCGGCCGCCGCCGGCCTCTCGTGGCTGGGCTACCACCGCCTCTACGCCGCGTGCACGCTGGGCGCGCCGCCGCGAGGCCGGGCGCAGTTCGCCGTCTTCAGCGTCCTCTTCCACTCCTTCACCTTCCTGCTGTCCCTCGTCGTGCTGTGCGTCGCCTACCTGAAAGTGCTCAAAGTGGCCCGCTTCCACTGCAGGAGGATTGACGTCATCACCATGCAAACGCTGGTGCTGCTGGTGGACATCCATCCCAGGTACGAGCTCATCGCCCTCCGCCAAATAGCGCCCGAGTCGAGAGTCGGCAGAGGCCCTTCTATGGTCCAAAGTCTTTCCCTCTCCAAGAAGCCCCTCACACGCAAATAATACCCCCAAACGATGTTTTTACGGTGTCGTTTTTCATCATGCAAATGATGTTGACGCTCCTTTTGACTTTTTTGCTCCCGCCACCAAGGAAGTGAACTGAGCCATTTCATGATGGCAGTTCCTTTTTGTTTTGTTACCTCCACCGAGGAGTTTCCGTGACCATGCGCAACGTTTATTCCTTAGCGAGATGGAGCGCTCGGCCCTTAGCAAACGTTTGTCTTTGCAGCGTTCGACAGCGCTGCCTGGAGGAGCAGCGGCGGCGGCGGCAGCGAGCCACCAGGAAGATCAGCACCTTCATCGGCACCTTCATGCTCTGCTTCGCTCCCTACGTCATCACGAGGTGAGCGACGACACTTTTGGGAGAGCCCCTCGTCTGTCCCCCCCCCCCAGCACTCGGCAGCGTGAAAGAACGCACGTAAATAAGTCCCGGTCGGTGAGCGAGCGCGTCGCTCGGCGAGTCGGCACGTTACTATTTTCTAAGCGGGACGTGCTCGCCATCGGCCTTGCGTCTGCCGCCCGCAGGATCGTGGAGTTGTTCCCGTCGGTGCCCATCAGCCCCCACTGGGGGGCGCTGTCCAAGTGCTTGGCGTACAGCAAGGCGGCTTGCGACCCCTTCGTCTACTCGCTCCTGCGCCACCAGTACCGCAAGACCTGCGGCGACATCGCCGACCGGCTGCTCAAACGCTGCCGCTCCTCCGACGAGTCGGGCCCGGAGGGCCGAGGCGCCGCCTTACCCGGGGCGCGGTGACCCTCGAGGGCGCGCCGCGGTTGACGGAGGACCGCCGTGGATGAAGCTCACAAGAGCCTCACGGTAGCTATACTGAATCTTGCGCCACGTTACTTCCTTCCGTCCTGAAGAGCGCTACAGAGCACTGGACGCTCCCGAGCAGGTCCCTTGATTGGACTGGAGTGCATCTTAATCCAGATGATTGCAGGTAGCCACAAGGACTTTTCTTCCTCTACAAGTGGATGGAAAAATGCCAAATCTGATTCAGATTTTTTTTTTTCTGCCTCCACTGATTGTGCTTTGTGACGGGCTGATTGGATCCGTTCTGGGCCCTCTGCGAGACGACTCGATGCTGTTTTTTTTAAAAAAAACATGCATTTCTTTGTTTGTTTATTTATTTATCTTCTCAAGAAGGACCAACCGCAAGAACATTTGAATTTGCGATGAAGAGATTTCTAGACCGATGTTTGCAGAGCGATGTTTGTCCGCTTCCTGCCCTGTTCGTTCGTTGTTGTTGACAAACGGCGAGTTGAGTGTCAATGGGCACGACGGCAAATTGGCCCAAAGTGTGGGTCCAACTTCACTCGCCCAAAAAGCTGGTGACCGTCGTTGTCGTGAGAAAGAAAACCTCAATAAAAAGCCATTCCTTTTCCGACTTAATCGCGTGAAAGAGTTTTTTTTTCTTTCATGCTGGCCAGCCGTCCCACGTGAAACGGTGGCTGCAATTCCTTTCCATTAAATGAAGAAAACAAACTATTCCGCCAACGTTAGAAGAGTCGCTTTCTTCTCTATTTCGCGAACGCCGCCAACCTCGACACTGAACTCATTTGCGAGGAAATGAAAAGCCAAATAGCATCTGAAGTGGAGTTTCGGGACTTTATTTCATGCAAAGCAACGCACCTATCGCTTGCATTGCCCCTGTCGCGGTTTACATAACTTAACGGGCCCTCTATGTACATACATGAGGCGAGATCAGGCAGGCGATCCGTTGGCTCTTTTATTATTTACGGAAAAGAGCAAAGCTTTCGGAAACGTGACGAGTACGTCCCATGCGTCGTTCCCCCGCTACATCACGCATCATTAACATTAGCTTCTCGCTATACACAACGTCCGTGCTCATATTCGTTAGCCCGTCTATGGCGTTTGCTCTTCTTAGCGTAACTGAGCAGATTTTTGGTCAATGAAATGATTTTGCTCTCCAGGATGTTGAATTCTCTTTTGTCCGATGTGTCCGTTTGGCAGTAAAAGTCGCCCGGGACCGACGAACGTCGCCCACTTTTCCGGCCGCCATTAAGTCCCCGATGGTCTGTCACGGGAGCGCCGGGCGTGCGGCGGCCCGACGGGCGCTTTGCCGCCGCCTCGCTTGTTGAATCTCTCCATGATCTCCCGGATGCGAGACAGGTTGGTGCGGCCCAGCGTGAAGTCGCAGCGGGTGGCCCCCATCTCGTAGCCCACTTCGCACTTCTTGCTCACCATGCCGTAGCCCTCGGCCCGCGCCGTCACGCGGTACTCGCCCGGGTTCAGCAGGCGCCAGTAGTCGCCGTCTGCGGCTGGAGCGCAACGATCACAAATGATCAAAGCGCACGTGAACGTGCACCAAATTCAATCTTGGTGTGGGAATCGATCTCCAGAATGTGTCTCGTTTCCAGATAGGAAATACAGACTGACATTTTTTTTCCCCATGCAGCAATATGCCCCCCAAAAATCGGAAATAAGAAGTGGCTGCCTTCAGCGCGATGATTTCCAGAATAAAAATGGCTCATGTTCGCGCATTTCGGCAGTGAAGTTTATTTCTAGCCGTTATCCTAAAAAAACAAGTTGAGCCGCGCTTGCGTACCCGTGCGAACGTCGTGGCCGATGCCTTCCACGGCGATGGTGGCGTTGGCTATTCCGTTGCCTTGCAGGTCCCTCACCATGCCTTTGATCCCACGATGCACCTGTGGCGTGGACGCAACAACAAGCGCCGTTTGAGCTGCCTTTGATCCGTCTGAGCGTCGACTTGCCAACATCCATCCAGGCTTGAGAAGACGCAAACCGTGGGCAAGCTAACAATTCTGATCTTTCTTTTACACTATCTTGTCTGTGTTTTTTTTTTTTGTTTGCGCGTGTGCGTTTTGCCTGTTCCATGAAGACGAGAAGAGACTCGCGATTGTTCTCCCACTCCTCCGGCAGCTCGCTCTCGTGAGGGAATTTGTCACAGCCCACGTACATGGACAGCTCAAAGCAGTTGGTGTGTAAATAGCTGAAGTCGTTCATGCCTGCCAACACACACACACGGCCTCCATGACACGAACCGAAAGTATGGCGTGCGCATTTGGCCGCGGTGACTAACTTCCCGCCGCCGTATGCCAGGACGCGCCGTTGATGGTCCCGTCCTCCTTGGCAAAGTCCTCCCTGTGACACACCCGCCGATTGGCGGCCGTCATGAGGCGGTGGGTGGAGGCGTAGGCGAAGGACAGCCAGCGGAAGACGTGGTCGTCCGGCGTGGGCGTCTGCTCCCGGGTGGCGCCCTGCGAGCGGGTCTTGTCGTAAGGGAAGGTCACCACCAGCTCGCCCCCCTGGAGGTTGCCGCCCAGCACGAAGGGGACCTTCTCCATCCAGCCGATCAAAGCACGCGTCTCCACGGCGACCTGCGGCGGGGGATGTGAAGGTAAGCATTCAGGGGGGGGGGGGGGGGTTACCACAAAGTGTGCTGCTGTGGGGCCTTTCTTGGCGTTTTTCATCCACATGAAACTTTCTTTCCCATGAAGCAGCCTTCTGATGAGGGCACGGGATTCTTGCACACCCCCCCATGAAAAGTGGCCGAATGGTGCAAGTCCACATTCCGTGGCGATGCTCTTGAGCAAACCACCATCAATAAATGGGCGGAGGAAGTGGCCAGTCGAAGCCGGACTCACCGAGGCGTTTTGGGATCGGTACCAATCGGGAACGGGCACGTGGTGGTTGGCCATCCGGCGAGGGACCCGCTTTTTGGCCTCGGCCTCCCACAAGATGGAGTTGAGGTCGGGGAAGTTGTGGTGGATGTCGATGCCATCGTTGCTCCACCGGCCCAGGGACCAGCCGCTCAGCTCGGAACCCTCCGGTTTCAGGGAGGCAACGACAAAAGGCAAATGTAAAAATGACCAACCGCTGATTTCATCAGATGAAATGAAGAAATGCATTTTCATTTGTGATTTAGAACCCACCCCCCCACCCCACCCCCAAATGCAGGAAACAAATACACGGGTCTTGATCACATCAATGCCAGTCGGGCCAGATGAAAGGCGGCAACGGGCCGCGCTTTGCCTGCCCCCTAACCGAGCTTGTGCTTGAAGTTGCCTTGCCTTGATTGCGCCTTGCAGTCGTTTGCTTGATGACAGACGACAGGCTGCAGCCCCCCCCCCCCGTCATCCCACCCACCCGTCCGGCTCGGCGGACCTACCGCTTCAAAGGCTTTCTCGTAGCCATCGGGGTTGACGGACGGCAGCAGGTGGATGCGGGTCTCGTCCACCAGGTGTCGCACCCGCCGGTTGCCCGACAGGTACTCCAGACACATGAACTGCATCAGCAGGAGGAGCAGCTCGCGGCCCAGCACCTCGTTGCCGTGGGAACCGGCCGTGTAGCGGAACTCGGGCTCACCTGGAGAGGAAAAAAAAAATGACGGCAGAGGCGCAAGTAAGTCTCCTGTCTTAACCTCAAGTTGCAAGTTCCAACTGGCGTTTCCTTGACTTTTTTTTTTTCTCCCTCTCTTCATTTTGCTCGCTAGCTGAAGCTTTTGCGTTGGCACCGACGGATTCGATGGCCAAAAGGGGAGCGGCTTGGAAAACGGGTGCAAAAGAAACTCACCCGCTTCGTGCTCCCCCGGCTTGTCGGAAATCTCGATGGCGTACAGCTTGAGGCCGCCGTGGCTTTTGCCGATGTTGTAGATGCGAGTGATGTTGGGGCACATTTCGTTCACCACCTTCATCAGCTGTGCGGCCACAAAAAAAAAAGGTTGAATGGGGGGGGGGGTTAAAAATAGCGCCTGCTTTCTTTTGCCAGGGCCTCCCCTTGAAGCCGCAGATTCAAGAAGGCCGCGGTCCATTCAGCTGCCCTTTGATGGCTTCCGCTGGAGTGTTTCAAGGCGCCACATCAAAAACGGAAAGAGAAAAAAAAAAGCCAGGAGGCAACTGGCGGCAAAGCGTCGTCCGCGACAGCCGTTGGGGACTCTGTCCGGACTCGCATTGTGGACGCACGGTGACCTATGCGGCTTTTGTCCGCTTTCAAGTGCTGGATTCAAAATGTCACATGGATTTAAAAAAAAAAAATCATTTGGGAGGTAAGCAAAGGTTGAACGGGGCGTTTACAATTCGAGCTGCGAGAGAGCCCATTTCTAAATTCTGACACGTGGATGTTGTTTTTTTAGGGGGGGCGGCACATCACCGAACGGACGCCGTTGTCATCATTTGCAAAAGCCCGCACGCAGCGGCTCACGAGAACTACACCCGATGGAGTCGAATGACCGAGCCTGAGAAGAAACGTCATCGGTGAGCTTTTTGAACACTCGGGGCGCGAAACGAGCGGACGCGGCGCCGCCGAGCCACTGACCTGCCTCATCTCCTTGTAACTGTGAAGCGTGAAGTCCAACTCGTCGGTGGTTATCACCTCGTTGCGCCGGCGGTAATAATTATTTGGGTCTGTGGGAGAAAATGGCCGTTCAAAAGCCGCCGAGCGACGGGCCTCCGGCGACGCGTCGCGCGGCGACGGCGGCTGACCTGGCAAGGGGCATCCGAGTATCTCGGCCCTCATGCAGATGCTGCCTTTGCTGAACCAGGACTGAGGGTTGACGCGGATGTAGCGAGCCACCAGCGGGGTGGGCAAAATGTTGCGCACCGGGATCTCCTTTTCTCGGTTTCCTCTGAAGATCTACTGAGGCAAAGGAGATGGCCAGTCAGGATGCGGTTCCGCCGCGCAAATCGGGGCTAGCGAAGCCTTTTCATGGCGCGCGCTCCTCACCATGTCCTCGGTGCCGTTCTTCACCGTCACCCACGTGTGACTGTCGTTGCTCACCATGACTTTGTAGGACGTCACCCAGTCGCTCCTGTTCAACAACAGCCAGCGCGACGCGCGAGCGGACACGTTTGATCCTGGCGGCGTGCGCCATCTGCAGCTCGGCGTACTCACGACCAGTGGGAGCTGCGGCCTTGCGTGATGACCCCCGTGAACTTGGTCAGCCTCCTGGCGTCCACCTCCAGCCACTGCAGCGGGTCGTCCCTGCCGGCGCACCAGGCCCCGTCGTAGAGGTCGTCCTCGTAGAGGCCGGCCTGCGGCGCGCACCAGATGGGCTAGCTGTTTCCAGTGAAGCGGTACCCCCCCCCCCCCCCCCCGCCCCCGTCCGAAAGGCCCAACCGCTCACGTCTTTCTTTTCTCTCTGTCGCAAGCCTCACCTGAATGTTGAGACGGCCTCTGTGCGCTCCCAGGCCGTAGCGTTTGGTGGTGGAGGCGTGGAGCTGGAAGTCGTCGATCTTCAACGTCTCCAGTCCCATGGGGGGGCACTCTGGGTAAAGTAGCACACCAGGAAGACGTGCGCGCGTCTCACAAACGGGCCTGGACGCATTCGCTTTGGAAAACGCGAGCCGCCGTAAAACATCCGAGGGGGAGGGAAAGAATTTGGGCTGGAAGCAGCCATTTTAGTATCGAGGGATTTTCTCCTCTGTTCTCTGGACGTGGTTGGAAATCTGGATTGGCCTCTGGACTCATTTCTTACCGCCTTTAAACGCCGTCGGCTGTCCGCCCCCTTGCGAGC
This sequence comes from Hippocampus zosterae, assembly GCF_025434085.1. Lineage (NCBI taxonomy): Eukaryota > Metazoa > Chordata > Actinopteri > Syngnathiformes > Syngnathidae > Hippocampus > Hippocampus zosterae. The sequence continues at coordinate 483,002 of NC_067457.1, read as the reverse complement.
TTCCGTTTGGGCTTTTTGGGTTCGCCTTCTTGTTGCTCTCCGCTTTTTTCTTGGACGATTTGTCTAAGGGAAAAAAATGCAGATTGGCACGTGAGCAGATTCGCTTTGGCTTCTATCTTCAGTTGAACGTTTGAGGGACCGAATTGTGGCCGTGAGAAAGGAAACGCTTGCGATGGGCTGAACGTGCTTGCGTCCGAGACTGACAGGAGCATTTTACTCGCAGCCTCAAGCGAGGGTCCCGTCGCCCATCCGTCAAACGAGAGGCACGGCTGGGCCGGGGAGTTGCATTCCACTCAAGATTGAATGAGGGGAACATTTTTCTTCCCCCCCCCCCCCCCAACCCCCTCCTTTCATTCAGCCAAACGTCAAGAGTGCACTCATGCGATAGCAATCCGTCGCACATCTGAAAGCGTTTATCCTCCGACTCTCGCACGGAGGAACGCATCAGGTCATCGGCGGCGGCCGCAAAAACCCGTTCAGAAAATTACGCTTGGCAGCTTCCAGATGCACGAGGCCAGACGCTTCTTGGATTGACGTGTCCGAGGGGTTAACATCCTTGGCGGGAAATGTTTACACTCAAGTGGCCAAGCCCCCCAAAGCCCCCCCTTCTTGCATTCGCAGTCATTTCAACAGAAGCCCAAGTGGACTCGGCACTGCTCCCGTCGCCTCCGTTTTGGCGCAGAAAGCGCACAGCTCTGATGGACGGCGCAGCGCAGTGGAGCGCGGCGGCCGCCGTCGCTTTCCCAGCTCATCTGTGGGAAGTTGAGTGGGATGCTTTCAAGGTACAAGGCCGGAGACCGAGACCGGAACTCCTCGAGACGCCAGACATGAGCCGAAAGTTGGCGGGAGACCTAAACGATCAAATGACTTCTCCGACTCGACGGACCTGCCCCCCCAACCGTGGACTCCTGCGGTGGACTCGAGTCCTAACTCTCCAACCCTGACCCGAGCTTGAACTGGAACCATGACCTTGGGCCCACCATCGCCCCTGGAGGCCACCCGCTTGGAAGCCGACCCCCCCCCCCCCCCCCGGCCCCCCACGGTCACACCACCTCCAACTGCGGCAAACGCACCGCACCCGAAACGTGACCGTCAGTCAACAAAGAAAGCCGGGCTGCCCAACGACAAGGCGCTTTTCACCTACCCGCCCGCCTGCCGGCCTCTCCCTCGCCTTTGGCCGCTTTCTTGCCGTATTGTCCGGGCGGCCGGTCGGGCCCCTGCGGCATCCGTGCCCGGGCGTACCGCTCCCTCGTCAGCAGCTCCCGCATGTAGTGGTCGTCGCCGTCATCGCCGGCTGAGCCCGCGCTGAGGTCGGCCAGCCCCGCCAGGAGTGCCAGCAGAGCCAGGGGGAAGAGGAGGCCGGGGCGCTGACCCCGCATGGCGCCACCCAGATTGGAGATTGTTCCCGAGTTAGGCCGCCGAGTGAGGCCGCCCCCGCCGCCGCTGTCCCATCCAATGCGTTCTCTTCAGCGCGCTTCACAAAGTTCTCCCGGCTTTCCGAGTCGCTGAGGAGAGCGGCGGAGCCAGAGGGTCCATGGATGCCTCAGCCTGTGAAAAATGCAGAGAGGGAGGGAGGGAGCGGCGCAAAAGGGAGAAGAAGCGGGGAAAGCGCTTTGACTTTGGATGCTGGCAGGTGACTCCAAAAGAAGGCTTGTGTGTGTGCACGCGCCTGCTTTCCCTCCCCAGGCGGGCTACACACACACACACACATGAGTCTGGGAAGTGTTCAAGAGCCGCTTTTCCTCTCCCATCTCCTCCCACTCTGTCCGCTGGAAGCCTGGGAATGTTTCCTCTCTCTCCTTTTGGGAAGTCGAGCAGCCGATAAGCTGGCAAAACCAAAAGCTTTTGCATCCCTCCAAATTGCTGTCTGTCGAGCAAAAACAATGCTGCATCGTCTGATTTCTGCGGCCGATTTCATCAAAGTGCAAGCGCGAGCAAAGAATTGTGGGCGCGCGCGAAGCGAAGCCGTCACTTCCTGACGATGCGATCCCGTGCCTCCTTCAAGGTCAACATTCCGAGCAGTTGCTTTCATCAGGGATGAGCGTGCATCGTGTTCCAATTTATTTCCAATATAAAGCTTCAAGCGGGAGACACGTGGCCTGCTGCTGTTATTTGTTTCAACAATGCAGAGAACCCCCCCCCCCCACCACCCCCTCCCCACCCCTCCCATGTCTTCTTTCTTTCTTCTCTGGCACACTCCCAGACTGCATGCTTGTTCTCACAAATCTATTTGCAATGACTCTGATTTCTTTTCTTTTTCGTTGTTTTTTTTAGGATGCCCCCCACTGAGAAGGCCCCACCAAACTATCTGTTGACTTGTTCATCACACGCTTGGACTTGATTCATGTGGACAGCGCGGCTGCAGGTCGCTGCAGTAACGGTGTCCGTCAACGGCCGCCCACGCCCAGCCGCACCCCCCCCCCCCCCTCTTCCAACACCTGCTTTTGTAATCGCGTGTCCGCATTGGCGCCGTGCGCTTGGACTGCAGTTCAAAAAGAAAGAAGGGAAACAGATGTCGGATCCGAAAGATGCGGTGACGGTGGAATGCATCGCGTTGTACGACTTACAAACGGTCGCACGGTTGCTAACATAAAGAGTCATTCTTCCCACAGAGCGCAGAAAAATAGGTTTACCGCGAGCATTGTGGAATGCTGCACTGCGACAGATGTGCGTTGCGGCACCAACAGATGTTTGAAGGCTTAAAATTCCCACCGCATCGACGCTCCATTTTGGAGATCCTGTCTGATTTGTCGCGCTCTTTGTTAGCGGTTAGCACTAGCGTGAGCGGAACTGGATGAGAAGCAACGATATGAATCGGTGAACTCATTGAGCGTGAATGTTTGTATTCGTTGAATGGATTCCAACCGTTTACGGGCGCACGCACAGACTGGCCTTTCCAGTACCGTATGTATCCAAGATGCATAAAAACGGCATCACGTGTTTGGCGCTGACTGCTTTTAATACAACGCACATGTGTCAAAACCGAGACGGACACGCCGCTTATTAAAAAGCGAGTTTGCATCAAACATGCAATGAGTAAAGGCCGAAAGTGAGTGTTATCCAATTCTCGTTTACTTTTCATGAGTTGCCAACATTCCTCACTTGCTTTGGCCGTTTTGTGCTGACTCCCATTGAACAGGAATTGGAATGTGATTGGTTGATTGTGAATCGGCAATTGTAAGAGGTCGTTGTTTATTTTTACTTCAGCTCTCAAAAAGATGGAAAGCAATTTTTTAATCGAGTTGCATAAGAGGAAGTTTTGGAATGAGTTAGTTTGGTCTCCTCTTCAGGGAAGATGACAGAAAATCTGGCCTTTGAACAGGGGTGTGTAGACTTTTTTTTAAAACCGGCAGTGTAATTCTGCCTCACAGCAAACCGCAACCACAACAATGCGCCGAGCGTCCATGTTTCCACGATGAAGAAAAGGACCGCTGCGAGGTTGTCATGCAAACGGAGGCCCGCTGAGTGATATTCACGCCAGGATCCAGCGTGATCTTTGCTCTGGCGTCCCGTCGCCCTCCCACTTGTGCCTCCGTGGCATTTCAGAAGCTCGGCCTCCGCGTGCATCCGGCCCGGTGGCTCCAAAATCAAAGTCCTCCCCTCCTCCCCCAAGGGGAACTCTATTCATATTCCCAGCTCCCTCCCCGTACAAAGTCTCCGCTGGTCTGATGGCGGGGATGAGGTTAAAGCCCAGCGGCGTCAAATTCGATTGTCGTTTTAACAACCGACATTCGACACCAGCCACACAAATAGCATTGGTCCAGATTCATGTCCATTGCTGCATGATGAGAAAAGATATCGTCAGAGCGTTCATGAGGTCCAAGGCATAAAAGTCGTCCACGTCGCAAAATATGCAAACCATTTGGATTTAAGGTGTGGACGCACTGAGCCAGAAATCTCTCATAGAAGAGGCTTTGGAGGCAGGGGGAGACTTTGCGGCAGATGTAGACCAGACAAAATGATTTTTTTTTTTTTTCTGGGACCCGGGCCCCTGGTCTGGGTAGGCTTCCCTGAGCTCCAGGCCGAAAAAGTGGCCGCATCTCTACTTGTAGTAATTAGACACAAACCTGATCCGAATGAAATGAAACAATTATTAGTTTTAAACACACTGTTGCTACTCGAGTATTTACTTCTTATGTCCACGCTTTAAAGTACTCTGCAGTAACTGGATTGGAATATTTCCGTGCCATGTATTGCCACCTGGTGGCTAAAAATAAAAGAGGAGGCTAACAAATAAGTAGCTTGTTTTTGCACAAACCGAACTAAAATCAATAATTATAATGATGATGGCCTTATACTTTATGTATTTTTGCTTTACCCAGCATAAGGATACTGTTGGATTGGAACGTTTTCCATTTTCTATTCATGTATTGCTACCCAGTGGTGAAAAAAGGGTGGGGCTGAAGCTAAAGGTCTCTGTTTTAAGGCTGTTGAACCTGTTATGGTAGTACATAAGACAAGGGTGTTTATTTCTCTGTCAATGGAGTACGCCCGTTGAACTTTTACCTTTTCTGTACAATGCGATTGTTTGATGAGCAGGGGTTGAGGGCTGAATTGAGATGATTTGTCATTAAATTGTAACGAACTGGCTTAATTTTGGTACTATTTTCACGGAGTGGTGTTACTTTTAAGTTACAGTACTTCATTTGATGACATAAAATCAGGAGCGACGGATTTGCAATGCCCACATTCACCAGTTGGAGACAGTAGCGTACAGTGGGCGCACAATGCGGGTAAATAGAGTCGACGCAGAGGAAGAAATTACACAAGGCGGAAGTGCAGCGCTATTGTTGTGGCTGTCAACACTTGGCTGACCACAAGAGACGAATAAGACGAGAAAAACTGTTGCCACCGATGACTGACATGGCCGTTGTTGAATTTTGACCGAGCTTCCTTTACTGGTAAGACCTTTGGCGCGTTGATAGTTTGATGTGGGGTGAACTTTTCGCGTCAGACGACAGGTAGTAGGGCTGCTAACAGGATTTAGCCTCGCGGCTATTTGGCGCCGTTGTTTAGACACGACCTGGACTGAACACGGGGTAAATACCAGACAGGTTCACGACAGAAATGCCTTTATTTGGTCACGTTTGTGTTTTTATATGACTGGAATGCTATTTTTTACGCAGCAGCAGTCGAAGCGTCCTTTGCAAAAAAGATTGAGGAAATAAATTGCTTACACTATGGCGGAAGAACAATACTTTGGGGAAACCTTGGGCCTTCGTTAATGCGCTCGGGTTATCTGTGCAGTTTGAATTACTCGTACACAAAGTAAAACTTGTAACGGTGAAGTAAATGATCATGTCAGACATTCTGTGACAAACAATAACCCATTCAAACTCCAAAACTGGAAATACTTTTTGATCAACATCCAGGTAACCAGCAAGAAGCAACTCGGTCCACAAGTCGTCCAAATTCCAACCAATCAAGTTGCGCGCAGCTCGTCATGTGAACCCAACTGTTCAATGCAATGTTTTGTACGGATTTTATTTTTGAAGAAAGGAGCGTTTTTGTTGTCATGATTGGTAGGAATTCAAACTCGGATGACAGGGATAGAATTTAGTTGGTCCTCAATAGATGCATTTTTCAAGCCATGAGCTTATAAATCCATGAGTATAAATCTTTCCATTTTCATGTATTTCTGTTCTTTTTCCTCCTGCGTGTTAAAGGTGCTCCAGCTTCTGGTGTCTGATCGACGACCTTTGCTCACCACCGGTGCCTGAGTGGCCAGTCTGGTTTCATCGAAGCCCAGGGCCACCCCATCCGTAAACAGCCTCATCCCTCGGTGTCAATGGCGGGACGCGGCGGCGGCAGCGCGAGCAGGCCCAACGGCGCGGCGGCGGCCAATAAGAGCTTCCAGTTCAAGCTGGTGCTGCTGGGCGAGTCGGCGGTGGGCAAGTCCAGCCTGGTGCTGCGCTTTGTCAAAGGCCAATTCCATGAATTCCAGGAGAGCACCATCGGAGGTAAGATCCCAAGTGCTTTGTTTTTGTGGGGTGTCCAGATCAGGGTCATAATCATTTGGGATTTTACATTTTAGGGAATTCTCTTTCTGCTTGTATGTATGTAGTTCATTTTCTTTGTTTTAGAGTGACTTTGCTAGTCTTTTTGTCCACAAAACAATCAATTGTTAAAATAATCAATTAATGTGTTTATCGATTTAGGTTAATCACTTGTGCTCGGGCTAACGCTACATTACAGATCAACCAAGTTCCTATGATGGCCAGACGTTTTTTTTTTTTTTTTTGCATAGCTCTGACATGAAATGGGATTTGATGTTGTTGACACGGTGACGTGTGCACTCTGTTCCCCCTAGCGGCCTTCCTGACTCAGACGGTCAGCCTGGACGACGTCACGGTCAAGTTTGAGATCTGGGACACGGCTGGCCAGGAGCGCTACCACAGCCTGGCGCCCATGTACTACCGAGGCGCTCAGGCCGCCATCGTGGTCTACGATATCACCAACACCGTGAGTCGCACTTGCCGCTTTGGGGACTGCAACGAAAGTCATTTTAATTTATTTCGAAATGGGAATTGACCGGGAAATGTATGGAGAGATATTTTTTTTTATTCAGTTGCTGGTGGTGGTGTTTTTTTTTTTTTTAATTGATTAGGTTGATGACTCACAGAATTTTACTCTGCCAAATATCGTAAATTGACCCCAAGAAATCCATTTCGGTTCCCTCAGGACACGTTTGTGCGCGCAAAAAACTGGGTGAAGGAGTTGCAAAGACAAGCCAACCCCAACATTGTGATCGCTCTGGCCGGCAACAAAGCGGACATTGCAGACAAGAGAGCGGTGGAGCATCAGGTATGAGGAGGGAGGGGCCGCACATCTGAGCATCTGCCGCTTTCGCCTTCCCTTTTGACCGTTTGTCTTTAGGAGGCACAAGAATACGCTGATGAAAACGGGCTCCTCTTCATGGAAACATCGGCCAAGACCGCTCTCAATGTCAACGATATTTTCATGGCTATTGGTAAGCGTTTTATTTCTGTCATAAGTGGTCGCAGCGAGGCATCAAGACTGAACAAAAATGTGCTAATAAGATGATGGCAAAGCACGAAAAGCAGATGAATTTTTCTTCCGCTGCGCTCCATTTTGCTGTTACTGCTGCTTCGGAAGAATTCATTCGTATTTTTACTTTCGCAATCAAACGTGCAAGATGGCGAGTGTTGCGGCGTTATTTCTGTTGGCAAACCGCTGTTTTCTGCACTTTTTTTTTGTAAACGGCATCTCCTTTTATCCGCTCAGCCAACAAGCTACCAAAGAACGATCCCCAGGCAGGCAGCGGCCAAGGAGGCCGGACCGGCGCCGGAGTGAATCTGCACGACACGGCCTCTCAGAGCCGCAGCGGCCGGTGCTGCAGCGGCGCCGGCGGCGGCAACTAGAGCCCGGGTGAGGACAACACTTCAGAAAAAGTAACACTGGAGGACAGGCAGAGCCCCTCCCCCGCTACTCTTTCCCCTCCTCCTTCTCCTCTGCTCTAAAACTGAAATTTGAGATGAGATCTCGATCCTTTTTTTTTTTTTCAAAGACAAGAATCACAAGCTAAGTTGGCTGATCACTTCTGACAGGTCTCCTTCTTCCATCTATCTACCTCCCTCTTCATCTTCATCACTTCCAGTTTCCAAACTGTCTTGAATGATTTTTTTTTATTATTATTTTTTGGGGGTGGATAGCTATTTTGTGTGTATATGTATGTTTATGTGTATATAAAAACACAGTATATCTATATTTATATACACACATGAATACTCTATATATGATATGTCTACATATCGTGTGTCCTAGCTTCCATTGCCTTCCCTCTTCCGCAATCACCAGAAAAATAGACATTTTGTTTCCACGCCGAGTTAGTCTCATGAAGGTTGACGGCATCGTTATTGTTTTGAGCATGGAGGAAATAAGGCGTGCACGTGAAATTAATAAAGCTCATGCAAGATCATTTATTTGGGGTTGTTCTTTTTCTCCTGCTATGTCAGCAGAGGGTAGAACAAGTCAACACGCTCCTGTTCAAATGCTCTGATTTTGTGACGTGGGAAAAATATTAATAAAATTTCATACCGTTTCCACCGATCGTGTGGCCCGTAACCTGTGCAACTCAATTGTGCGCCACACTCATTTGCTAATTTTTAATTCGCCTTTTGAAAAGGAGTCTTTTTGGAATGACTCTTGAACCACTTTGGATTGGATTGGATACAACTTTATTGTCAAATGTACTGTATGTGTAACATAACAAGATAGAAAACAAACATGCACTTGAATCCATCGTTGACCACTAGGGGGCGCCATCTCATTGCAATCCGCGAGGTTTTGTAGCACTCTTCGAATAAATTGAGAGTAAAATGTTGCTTCCATTAGGCACTGAAACATACATTCGTTTCAGGGAAACCGCGTATGGAATAAATCCGAGCAGCTTTATTTTTATTTAAATTATTGAATACTATGTATCTTGTCAATGTTGATTTTTATTGCCACGGAATGTCAAATTCATGCTCATCACAGCAATATGCTGTGATTGAAATGTTATTTTTTTTTTATTTCTCTTGCATTTTGAATTACACATAATTAGTCCGTGTTTTGTGATGTGCGTTTATTGAAACTCAGTGAGCGTTATAGTTCATGACAATTTTGAATGATTGTTTAAAAAAAATTCTATCTAAGAATTGCGTAATTTAAATACCTTCAAAATGCAGTGGCAAGTTGCTGATTGTGTTGACCAGTTTCATAAAAAGCCTGGGAATGCTTCACATGTCCATCACCCAAAACCAAGTCGCGTCTCCATGGGAATGGGACTGTGAATGCCCCCCCTGCCCCCATCCCCTCCTCCTCCGCTGGACTGCAGTGGTTGTGATGATGCATCCTCATCATCACCCGCCTCCAAGATATTGCGGCCTTGCTGCCAAAGAGCACGCGGCCCGCTCTGTTCACAGTAAATAATTTCTCATTTGCGGCGCTGTCAATCACCACGCGTCATGAAAGAGGAACTCATTTCATGCTTGGCCGGTGTGAATGGCAGCGACGGAAGAGTACCCGCGCGCCCCTTTTACCTCCTTGCGTGCTCCGTGTGAGGATAGCAAGGGCACGAGGACGCTGCGTTTGGATTGCACGCATGCGCACCTCACTGGGCGGCCTGCTCAGATAACGCTCCCATCGGCAGCGCGCTCCGATAATTGTCTCTTATCTATCATGAAAGATCATCTCGCCTTGCCGCCAAACGACCGACGCGCTTGGAAAATGCCCAAGAAACACAAATGATCGTCGCATCGTCATTTTGCTTGGGAACTGGCGTCTCGTGGCATTTTTCTGCTCGACTGCGGGAAGTACCACCAAGACGACTTTATTTGCACAATTGCATTTCATAATGATACACCCAAGAGCTGCTCAATTGAAAATACACGGAGAGACTGTCACAGACTCACAGAAAGTTGTATGATATGTGTTGGAATGATAATTTCGGTGCGAATTGCATTGATACCGGACATCGCTAAGGGCTTAGGTGTTTATTTGATTTTTTTTCTTGCTACTGCATTTCCTCAAACGGTGGTCACCTGGAGGGTCATTAATTTGATTATTTCCAGGTAAGGACTTTCTTCAAGTCCAGCAATTGTATATATATTTCCTGAAATAAATAATGATCCTGATAATATGTCGTAAATGTATATCGTAATGAAAAGTTGTCACTATATCGGGATAAAATTGGATTGGTGCAACTGCATTGAAATGATTGAACGTAAAATATTTAGGGGGCGGGGCACCTGATGCAAAAAAATGTTGGTTTTGTCCAAAGGAGAAATGGGGGGCATTCATTTGAGGTGAGGTGTTTATCGGCCAGCCGCGACATCTATTAAAGCGGAAGCAACGGTTGCTACAGCGACGGGCTTAATTGAAATGTGTCGTTGGCCTGCTACTCATGCGCAACTTGAAGAACAAAAATGTCCTTTAGCAAGAGCACTTATGCTAATGTTGGCGCCGAGTGCTCTTGCTAAATTCAATGCTAAGAGTGTGCTGATTGCCTTTCTTGAAATGGACTGAGCGGGGGTGGGGGGGGAGCTGCACGCAAGCATTGTAATGTGACTTTTTTTTCTATGTACATAACCAAACGGAGACCCTTGTCTGCGCTGGCAGGCCCGCACAAGCACACGTTGGCCTTTATTTTTAGGGTAAGCTGCCGAACGCCGGGGTCATGTGCTGACGTCAACAAAGAAGGACATAGCTCAAACTCCCAAGTATGTTTCCACTGTTCATCCATCAGCAAACGTCTGACAGCTGAGCCGCGGCACACCGAGACAGTTTAACTCCTGTATTAATCTGCAGGCATGTGCTTTTTGAACACAGCCCAGCACTGTTAACGGAGGAGGGACGAGCCCTGGAAGACTGGTTGGCGGGCCTTGCCGAGGCAGACAATAGGACTGACAGCTGCGATGGATTTGACGCCTCGGCGTCGCACGACTTTTGCCTTTGGCCTCTCAGCTAATTGATCCTAAGTCGGGGCTGTAATAGCATTGTTGGTAGGCCAGTTAACATAACTGCCCAGGTGGGCGAAAGGATTAATCCAATGGTGGACACTCAGTGGCTTTTCTGCTGACCTACATTTACAAAGTAAATTGGAATATTTGTTCCTAGCGTCTTTTCTCTTTCATTTCTCTCGGCCAATCTCAAATTCGTCCTCACAGGGCCGGAGCGCTGGGCCTCGATGACATCAGCGTTTTTCCCATCCTGGGACTGGTTGATGACAGGAGAACATGTCCCGCCTAAATTCAACTTGCAAAGAACGTGTTGGAATCTGCACACGTGAATCAGAATCCGCATCTTGGGTGAGTATGGTTCTAAACGTGGCACAGTGGCATTACATTTTTGCATTGGGTACATGTGGTTTCTATTAGTGCGACATAACAGCAGTGATTTGGGGGTAAATCTGGCAAGTTTTGTCATCGTTTTCATTCAGGTCAGCAGATGTCATTCATTTTTCTGCCATCCAGCTGTACCACGGCCCCCTCAGTATTGTTTTACACCCATCTACCGATACACAGAAGTAGATATTTGCAATATTGAGATTCAAACGGAAATATATTTTTGGGGTGCCTATGTGTTAGTTTGTGTGGACAAATATGTTCTGCCCGTTTGCAGTACTTAACGGGGTGGATATGACACATCCAAAATGGCAGACTTGCAGTCGTATCGCAGCCACACACCAACTCGCTCATGGCGTGGGTCGAAATCATCGATAATCAACTCTACTGAGCGCATGGAGCGCGATATCTTACGTCGACGTCATCGCCATATTGGATGTGGCAACGAGAGCGAGAAAGGGAGAGCGGGAGAGAGTCGGGCGGAGGCAGCTGAGCGGCGCACTCAGTCGGGTCGAGAGGCAGGAAATGGACATCAGCAGCGGGGACGCCGAGGGCCCACCTCCCCCAGGTAGGAGACACTTTTCACTTTTATACTCTCTTACTAGATATATTTATTTTGGGGCAAGTATATTTCCAGAGCGTTGGTAGTTCGTCTTTTGGAGCGGAAATTGTCTCAAAACTAGCACAAAAAACACAGACTGATGGTACTGCGACAAACTAATCAACACAACCTTATTTTGGGTTGAATGAATGCCGAATTATTTGAATTACATTTAAAATGCCATTTACGTGCACATTACCAGTGTCAGATAACTTGGTCAAGACACTTTTTTTCATGAAAAACGGCGCTAATGATTGTGCTTGTTTTCAGTTCTTTTAATTGACAAACCGAAGGCTTCTTAATTAACAAAGTGTTTTTTCTACTTCTCGCTTGTAAAGACGTGCATTCGTTTAAAATGGAGAAGCATTACTAATATTTGAGCACATTTTATTTTCTCCGTCAGGTAACACGTTTGTTTTTCGTGGGTGTCGAAAATGTGCCTTGGCAGGTGAAAGTAAAAGTAGGGCCCGAATTGTCGTCGTTGAAGGTGCGTGTCTGTTTTTGTCATTTTTTTTTCCCCCTGAACAATACATGTTTGGTGTATTGCTTTATTACTTTTCTTGCCATTACATTCTATCAAACAAAAATTATCAATTTAAGATGGAATAGGCGCTTTTTTTTGTTTTGTTGTTGCAGCTAAATTAAAAAAAAACACTAACATGTAAGTGTGTGTGTGTGTGTGTGTGTGTGTGTGTGTATACCGTATGTATATGTGTGTGTAAAACGAGTATGTTTTTAATCCAGGCTTTGTGTAGAGCTGTGGCAAACATGAGAGCGGTTGATTCTAAAAGCAAATGTGAGAAAAGGCCTAAAATATTCTTTACATATACGTCGTGTGGTTATGATTACCGTGAGCTCATAATTGACATCATCATCATCATCGTCATCATCATCATATTCCCTCTTTTAAATAAGCTTCCAGTGCCCCGTCCTCCTCCGCTTTGGCTAAGTGGCTCCAAACGACTCCTGTCCGCGTTCCCTGAACAAAAGGTTCTTGATTCATCAAATCCCGCACCTCCCGCTGCCCACTCGTCCGAGCCATGTTGTCATTTTCACCAGCTGCTTCACCTGCGCGCCGCTCGTCTTTTGGGGCGTAGGTGCGCACACATAAGGGCCTCTCTTCCCAACACTTGAAGATGACGCATACAGTACAGATATTTTTTTTTTCCCTCTCAAAGCACAGAATCTCTTCTCATGTTTTGCTGTGTCAATTGGAGCTTGGGAGTTTATTCACAAATGAATACGCCCTCTGTGGATTTAATACTTGCTGCCGTTCAGAAATCATAAATATATCCGTGAGTCCTGGTGCAGGGCTTTTTTCCCCCGCTCATTTGTGTCAAAATGGGTTTGTGAAAATGTGCGTGGCAAATTCACGGCTGCTAATTGTATCGTGCGTGTGAGTGTTGGAGATTGTGTTGAAACACCGTTATCGAAGAGTACGTCTGTCGTTTTAGTGATAACAAAAAAAAGATTAGGATGAATAATCTGTTAAAAAAAAGTGGTATTTAATTTAATCTTTTGGCTCATAGATTAAAACACTATTATTGACTAAATGAAACCAATCATTTTCCATAAATACGTAACAATGCCTAATTTAAGTAATGCGGTATATTATTACATATGGGTAAGGAATATAAACCTTTACGAGTACAAATCTTGTTTTATTGTCATCGAAAATAATATTTGTGTTTCCCCAAAATAGATATGGTGGCACCTGAATTGATATATACAATGTAAATGCACAAATGTTTGTGGGGGGGTCTTTCAATGTAATTTATTCGGTCAAAAATCTTAAGCACATAATGAGTTGTCTGTCGCTGTCAGGGGCCGAGTCCTTGCTTCGGCTTCGCCGCGGAGCGCCGCATTCCTCGCAGCCCCGCCCCGACCGAAAGGTGACGTTCGCCGATGCCAAGCGGTCGTGATGAAGTTGAATTTTCCCCGCGGCTCCTCGGCGCTTTGCCGTTTGACTTCCAGCCTCGGTCTCGGTGAGGAACGTCATCTGTGAAATTGAGACTAACCAAGTGGAACGGGATTGCCGCGGGAGCAGCTTGAGCCGCAGTCAACCCCCGCTCGTTCTTGCCGCCCCTTCGTCCCCCGGTCGGCGCACGTTTAGACTCCCTGCCCGATCCGATCGCTTTCTGTGCAAAACCTCAGATGTTGTCAGACGTCGATTCTTACGTGGATCGGGCATTTTGTCGAACTGACGCAAACAAAGGCTCGACGCGGGTACATTTGCGTGGGAGAACCGCCATGATGGAATTGTGCATCCACCCGTGTGCCTGGAGCAGCCATTTTCTGTCATGGCGTGTGCTTCGCCGCCGGCCAGCTTTGCGAATCGAGCCCTCCTGCCGCTCGGATGTCTTAATGGCTTAAAAAAAAACCAAAAAAAGGCGTCGTTATCAAAATGAAGGCCAAAAAATCAAATCCACCTCCGTCTTTGTGTTCTCAAAAACGACATTTCAACTGGAGTGTGCGAGTCGCCAAATTACAAACGGAGACGGCGCGTCGGCTTATCGCGACAGACTTGCGCACCCCCCACCTCCGACGCGGCCAAATGGATTTTTGCGTGGAGGCTCCCTTCCGAGATTGTAATGGCTCGTCTTTGGACTGTGTCATTACAAGTCACATGACAGCCTGCCTGCGCACTGATAACTGTGATCTTTATTCTGCTTCTCACAAGCAAAGATAGGAGTGGGGGGGGGGGGTGTCGGGCCCCCGCCCCCAAACAAACCTCTGCTGCCGGCTGAAACCCAGGGTGGAAAAATGAGGCGCGGCAAATGTGAGCGTTCCCTCCCCAACGTCAGAAATGGCACCATTATTGTCTGTTGTTTGGACGAAAAAAAGATCACCCCCCCCCCAAATATCCCGATAAAAGAAGGCGCGCGCGCATTGAGAGAAAAATTGACAGGTGCCCTCTATTGTCGACTCATTTTGTCATTAATCGTCCAGTTCCATTGCCTTTCTAAAAGCCAAGCCCACCCGACACAAAAGACTCGCCCCAAAGACCAAATTAAATGGCCGTTAAATTAGGGAGCCATTATGGCATTCGCCGCTCGGCTGATTTTTGTGATGCCCCCCCCCCCCCCCAATCCCCCCGAACCCCGGTTGTGACTGAAACACGCTGAGGGAGCTTCTGTCTGTAGGCAATTTTGTTAAATGGCCACTTCTGCTGAATTTACATTGCGGGTCAAAGTAACCAAGGCCGATTTACTTGGCGGCTTTGCAAACCATTTTGATACGGAGCGAGGACTTACATTCCTATCACCGTGTTTTGTTTCCATTCAACCGAGCACGTGAAACAAGGCTAAACCTTCAAAACATGGAGCAGTAACAATAGGAAAGAAGACAAATATGAGCCCATGCGTTCTATCTTCTGCCATTTTGTCAAAACACAGAGCGATGATTGATAAGCTCCTGAAGTCAGCCATTTTGTTGTGAAGCAGCCGTTTTTAGCTCATCTTGGCTCTTTCCAGGGGTCCCGTCAAACAAGCTCATCCTTTGAGATCTTGCCGCCAATTTGGACCCCGTTGACAAAATTGCCAATGGTTAGTCTTGCGTTTGGGCTCTTTGTGTCTTTCCTCACATTCATCTGTGACGTCTTTCCCTGCCTGTTGTCGGTACACGAGTCAAACCGGCTCGTCTTAGTGTGGCAAAATGGCCGCCAAAGCTGGACCCGCCTTTTAATGAGAAGAATCTGCTGGGCCCAGATAAGAATTGGATTCAACGCGACTGCTTTGTGTGGCGGGGCAGCAACGCTTTATTGTCCCCAAGCCAAAGCTGCCTTACGGAGCCGGCGTGATCATTCAGACAATTGCGTCCATTTACTCAGAGAGGGACCTAATTCAATCAAATCTCTTCAATTTAGTCCGTCAGGAATCGGCAGAGATAAAGACACTGGCAGGATGGATGGCTTTCCGGCGACGCCTGCGATTTTTATCTCGCGTGGCGATGATTTGGGCTGGAAAACAAATGACTGGATCGGATCTTTTCACCTTTGCGATGCGTTTTTTTTGCTGAAGACCAAGGTCGTTTCATCTTCGGGATAATTAATGGATGGCTGACAACAACACGGCCTGGACATATATGCTGTACGTTTAACATCTAGCGTCACGTTCATTCGGGGATCCCCCAAGAATATTTAATCCGTTTTCAAAATTACAACAGAGACGCGCATGCCAACCCAAATTGAGCTCCTTTTGACATGACTCGTGAGGACGCGCCCTTTGACCTCTGATATTCGCGTATCGTTTGCCGCACAGTGAAATTGGAGCACGGCGCTTGTTTTTGGCAATCGGCATTCGTCCGCCTCTTCCTTCCTTCCTTGGGGACTCAAAATACAGACGTACCTGTCCCTAATATTGTGGCCGGTGAGCCCCCCCCCCCCTGTCCTATTATCAATAGCGGACACATTAACGGCTCCAACCATCGCGCCGCTCAATGTCAATACCGAGCAGTCAATAGACACCGGCTGCGCTATTAGTTGTGAATATGTAAATCCCAGAGAGAGTTGGCTATAAAAAGCCACCCGCGGAAGGAGTCGAGTGTTCTTGGCAGCGACACAAGCGTGTGAACGCGCGTTTACATTTGGAAACAATCCGAGGGCAGAGCAGCGCTATGACGCTTCGCAAAATTGTCTGATTCAGCGCTGGTATCGCTGTTCCTAATGTTGTGGCTTGTGAGATTGAAGGACTGGGTGTGTGTGTGTGTGTGTGTGTGTTCCACAGAGGTCACATCCCTTTAGCAGCCTTGGGGTCGGCCCAGATGGTCGGTGACAGATGCCCACAATTGCTGTTGTCCTTGGTCGGAGTGCAGCGCCTGCGGTTAAAAACAAACAAAACTTCCACTTTTTCATGCACCTTTTTCCCTTTCCTGTTTTTTTTTTTTTTCTCGGACCAATCAGCCATTGTGTGTCTGGCCCACTCCAGACACGATTTGCATTGCGGTATAAATCGAGTATTTTCCCCTGGTCACAAAGCCACTGTCGTCTCGGCGTGGGTCGTCTTTGCCCGGCCAGCCTCTTATCTCCCCTCGGCCGTGGCGCCGCTCTTGTCCTTGGCTCCGTCGCGCATCCTTTACTCGGCTGGATGCTCGCCAAGGGGGTTTTTGCCACCCTGAGGCGTCCGCTCGTTTAGCCCCCCCCGCTGTGCATCCCGTTACCGGCGGGCAGCCGGCATGACGGCAAAGCCTCTCTTGCATCGGACGGGGAATGAGTAACATTTGAAAATACAGCGCTAGCGCTGCCTTGACATGCGAGTGACCCGACTTGCGAGTTTTGCTTTGGAGTAAGAGAGGAGCCAAAATAAGTCTGCCGCATAAAATAGTGGCCTCTGCCATGTCCGAGTCTTGTGTGTGTGTGTGCGTGAGTGAATGTTGTCCGATAGCGGGGGTCTAATTAAAGAGCTGGCATGTCCCGAACCTGCTCAGGCTCTTTGTTTGACACCGCAGCTAATCCGCAGCTACATAGTGCCGCGCCTTATCTGCCGATGACCGCGGGGTGTCCGCCACATGCACGTCGAGCCAGGACACTGCCGATACGGTTGAGCCTCGCGTCTTCAAGAAGGGTGCCCCCCCCCCGCCCCCAACTGTCTCTTGCGCTATCAACAGAAACCAGTTCTTTGGCAGCGTTTCCGCAACGGTGAGAGTCCCAGTGGAAACGGAGCGACTAAAAATACGCATCCACTTAACAACTCCCACTCGCTGACCTTACGGTGTGAATCTCTGCTGCCTTTGAGTTTGTCGCCGTCCCGCAACCTCTGTTGACTGCGCGGCCCACGTTTGAAGTCACGTTCTTCGTTGTGCAGCGGCGTTCAAATCCAGTCAGCGCAACTTTGTTACGGGGAGGGGTACGTTCAATGTCAGCAATCTTCATGCCAGTATCAAGTATTTTGCGGTTTCGACATCAATGCTACTTTTGTTAGCCCCTCAATGGTGTTTTGCATTGCGTGTTAGCTCTAAGCTAGTTACATATATTTTTTTTTTCACCCAGTGTAAAACGAACCAAGTTTTCCTCGCCAACTAAAGCGCTCATTTTCCAGCACTGCACACGTCTCGCATTGACGGCAGCCACGGGAAGTCGCGTTTGCCCGATGCGGTCCCATTTGTTGGCCTTTTGTGCTCAAATTACGGCATAATGGAGCCGGCGTTTGTGTGCGACCAGGGTTTCAAACTCGTGCTCTCGCAAAAGCCGCCCGGTTGCCTAGCGACAACTTTAATTATAGTCCGCCTGTCATTCTGCGTTAATCAAGCTTCTCAGTATTCGCTCTGACTGTCGGGTTTGAGTCCTGCGTGTGCCGAGTGGATTCTTTGTGTCAATCAGTGACGTTTGCCTTCATGCCACAAGGCAAAAATTCAATTCCCAAATGATCTTTCTGTGCGTGTGTGTTCCATTTTTTTCCCTTCTATTTTAATTGTTGTGACTGTATATTTTTTGGGTGGGGGGGGGGTCATATGACCTGAAATGAAGACTTCAAGGTGTCCCTCTGTGTGAATCTTCACCCGCTCGCTCGGGACTAGCGAGCATGACTCCGTCGCCATCTTTTGTGAAGCAGCTTGCAGGACGCGGCATCCATCGCTCAAATGAATCTCGGTGACGGATTGTCTGGCTTTGAAGTCCGCCTCGCTGCTCGGAGGCAGATAAATTTCGGCCCAAACAGATTTCCATTCTGCTTTCATCTCCCCAGCGGACAAATTGAAATTTCTGCAAACTGATTTTTTTTGGGGGGAAGAAGGGTTTAGGGGGTAGGGGTGGTTGCAAATGAAGGGAGATGTGGGGAGAAATATCAAATACGCCGGGGATTGTAATTGCGGCTATTATGGCATGGCCAGGGCCAAAAGAAATAATTGAGTTCCTTATTTCGATTGCACTTTTTTTTTTTTTTCCCAGATGGAAAGTGTCCCCGCCTTGCCGCCAAGAGTCAGGAGGAGAAGGAAGACGAAGAAGAGGAAAAGGAAGGCAGGAAGAGGCCGGCGCCGAGGGCCAAGCGAGAGCGGCGTCAAGGCGGCGCCCGCGCCACCGTGTGCCAGGTGTGCAGCATCCGTCTCAACTCCGGGGCCCAGGCCCAGATCCACTACAAGGGCAAGACGCACCAGAGGAGACTGCGGAGACTGGCCAAGGTGCTCGGCACGGGTAGGGCCTGCCTTGCATTTCACAAAGATTTCCGCGTCATTCGGCAAAACGTCACAGCTGGCCTGCTAAGAAAAAAAACGAGCACGAGCAAATCATTCGCATTGTTTTGGAGTAATTCTAGGAAGGAAAGACATTCTAGTCAAGCGTCCTCGGGGGAGAAATTCTGAATCGAAATCGGCGCTGGCAAGAAGGTCTCAGGCGGAAAAAAAAGCAGCGATGGAACAACTGCCCCGTGAAAAAACCTGCTCGCTTTGCCTTTTTCGCTTCCATCGCTTTCCTTGCCAGCGCCTGCTTTTCCTTGCATTCCCCACGCCGGTGAGGCCCATTTCTCGGACTAATTGGCCCCTCTTATCGGGGGGCTAGTGGGGGTGCGGCGACCCCACAATGCCGTTCCCCGAATGCGTGGCGTCATTTCAAGGCAAGAAAAAAAAAAAACACGTCAATGTCAGAGCAGACCGCTGCCAATTATGCCAATGACTCCCTGAGGGAATATGGCCGGATTAGCTCGCATAATTGAAGCCTGTTAAAGATAAAAGCAGCATGGGGGGGGGGGGGGTTACGCATTCATTTGTATGTTTTGCCAGCAATTGGAATGGACTGCTGATTATATTTGGACTTTTTCGATTCAGAACTGGCTTACTTTGGCAAACTTCACTTTAAACCGCATACTTCAGATGTAGATGCAAATGTTTTTCGACGCTCTCAAACTATTTCAATGACTTGCATTGACAGCGGCGGGATGGAAAAGCGTTTATACTTGGGGGGGCTGACTTGACTCGTTTTTCCATTTGTGCGACGAGCCGCTCTTTTTCATCGATTCCGCGCGCTTGTTTGCAGGTGGCGTGTCCCACCACCAGGTCCAGCCGCTGCTGGCTTCCCCGCCGCTGTCGGGCCGAGCAAGCCTCCAGCCGCACAACCGCCTGGAGCACTTCTTGGCCCTCAGGATCGGCGCCTCGTCGCCACTCGGCCTTTTCCCAAATTTCAACGCGGTGAGATTCAGTCGCCAATCGTAAGAAGCAAGATGGCAACAACACCCCCCCCCCCCCCCCCCCATACTAAACTAGTCCTACCGCAAATGTCTTTCCACAGATGGATCCAGTGCAACGAGCGGTGATCAACCACACCTTCGGCATCGCCCCAGCCAAGAGGAGAACCCCCATCTCCTGTAATCTTTGTCACCTGCGCTTTAACTCGGCTGTAAGCGCCCAGCTCCTCTTTTTGCACATCTCCTACGGAAAAAATATTCCCGAGGCGGCCTTTCCTTATCTTTCTTCCCTTTTTCTGGCTTCTGAGAAGAAACCAATCAGCGTGTTCCTCTTCCCTCTCCTTATCGCGTGAATTCGGCACGCTTCATCCGTATTTGCATTTATATTGTTAGCTCGCCCAACAAAGGCCCCGCTTCTTTTTTTAGCCAAGAGTGGGGACACATTTACCATGATGTCCTCATTTGCCTCCTTTTTTTTTTTGTATTCTAAAGTGCGTGAAAACGTCACCTAAATATCCACATTGAAGAAGCATTTTGAGGCGCTGCCTCCTTTGGATTGAATTTTTCCATGTTTTCATTCTTTCGCTCCAACCCGAGCGCCCAGATGAGCTCAGAGGGTCACGTGAGTGTTGACAGACGTGCAGGCAATTTGTGTCACACCCAATCAGTGGAGAGATGAGCTCGTGAGCACGGTCGGGAGATGCCACGACTCCCAAGGGGGGCGGGGGGGCTCGTTTGCGAGGACGTTGATGTTCAGGACGACCACGCGGGGGCTCCCTCGCGCTCAAGCGCCGACTTTTTTTATTTGTCTCCCGGCTTGCCGACGAGATGGAGCAGATGGAGCCATTGCACTTAACTGATTTCAGGCTGCCCCTGGCCAACCAAGTCACCCCCCCCCCCCTGTACGTTTGCTCTGCTGTTGCGTGTGGTGGGAAGTAACAAAGTACAGTAATCCCTTGTTTATCGCGGTTAATGGGGACCATCAATTAATTCAGTCAGTACTTTCCTACTCTTACGATTTGTATTTATACCTCATTGTTTTCACACATCTGTACTTGCACTTAACTCATTCACTCCCAAAGATGTTTTTAAACGTCCTTTCAAACTTGGTCTAGAATTGTCTGCTACTGAACGAGTTAATGTCACACTTTTGCCATCTCTGAAATGTGTCTGTGCGTGCGCGGCATGAGCAGAACCAGGCCGAGGCCCACTACAAGGGTCACAAACACATTCGCAAGCTGAAGGCCATCGAGAACCAAAGGAACCGGCAGAAGAGCAAGCAGAACCCATCCGCAGCGGAAAAGGAAAAGGAGAAGGAGAAGGGGCCAGCGGGAGCAAGTGGAACACCAACAGGCTTGAATTCAGACGACAGAACAGGTACTACAGTACACACACACACACACACACAGACTTTGGGTTTTAAGGGTGAACCGGATTACATGCACCTGCCCAAGCTAATATCCATATTTTGAAAAAAAAAAAACACTCTCCCTCCTTTAGGTGATGACTAGTAATTGAGGCAGACGACGATGAGATGCCAAGTCTTGTCGCTGCCACCGCTGACTGATTAGCAGTTATTACCTGCCCCGCAATCATAGCCTCTGCCGCATGGCTAATTGCCCCCCATCCAGCACAGACGCCCCGCAAAGAAGGGTTAGAGCGCACGCAAAGAGCACCTGGAAAGCCTGGCCGGACGCTTTTAGCTTTCATCACCGGCGCATCCGCTTTTGATTTTGCCACTGGGTGCGATTGTGGCTTTTTAAAAAATGTTCATTGCCGATTTTAACCTTCAGTGTGTTTGAATACAATCCTGAAATGAAGCGCGGCTTTTGTGCGCTCCTGCGCCGCGGCCACAACAACGCCCACCGGAAATTCAATGAAAGCAACAAGGGATCAGAATGAATGGCAACCAAAATATACACATATAATGCAAGAAAATATGACTGCGTTCATGATTTAAATGCAGTGTTTCTATGAAATCTACACTTTGGATAAATATTTGGATGAAAATCTAAATTTCACAAGTCAATCTGAAAACACATTGATTAAATGAAAAGTTAACAGAAAAATCTCTCAAATATGTCTCTAAGGATCTCGATAATAACGTTTTTTCTTTTGTTTTCTATCATTAATTTTGAATTTGTAGTGCGCTTTGCCGCTGTTCTTCATGCTGCATGACTACAACGTTCTCCAATTTTATTTTTTTTTTAATGTCGTTCATTTCCCAACGTCCACATAATGGTAAGCTCCCTCGGTTGCCATGGCGCTTGATCGATGTGCCGTTGGCCAAACGGCGTAAATGAACGACGCGGACGTCAGGAATGATGGATGAGCTGAAAACGCACTCATCGAGAATCAGATAGAGAACAATATAAGTGATGGGTTGTGGGGGGTGGGGGGGGAGTTGCATCGGCCGGGTTCTTGGTTTCATCGTATCAAATACACCCGCGGTGGACTCTTTCTTATGCTTGTGCGCGTGCGTATTTGTTTTCAGACTTACGAAGCGTAGCGCCACGACCGGAAAAGCGGCATGGGCGTTCCCCGGACCCCGCTCTCTCCGGTCCAGACACTTCTGCAAATCACCCTCCTCAGCTGTCCCCTCCGCTTCCCCATTCGACACGAGAGGAGACACCGATGGAAGGCTGCGGAGCGGCTCCCCATTCGGCGGCGCAGCCCGACCCTCGGGGGCCCCCTGCTGGCAAGGAAGAGAATAAGGAGGTGGCGGTGGAGGAGAAGGAGGCCCCCAAAAGACGGCTCCACTGTCCCACGTGCAAAGTGACGGTGAACTCCAGCTCCCAACTGGAAGCTCACTGCAGTGGTGCGTATTAAATCTGGACTGCACATGTCCAACACAAGGCTGGGGAATCTTTCTCCGATTCACTTTTTCAAAATTCTGTCTCGAGTCTCACTTTAACTCCTCCATTGACAAGTATACGAGTAGAGTTGCGTTTCTTTTTTTGGGGGGGTTTCTTAACTGGGACGGGTCGGAGAGTCTGATGCGACATTTCGCTTTGTGTCTCTTCTCACCAGGCTCCAAACACAAGCAGATGCTGCACAGTCCCGACAGCAGCCAGTCGTCGCACCGCAGGGCGAAGAGGGTGTCCTCGCCGAGACTTCCCTGCCGAATAATGAAGCAGCGGATGGGCGCCAACCGGGCCGGGGCGGCGACGGGCTTCGCCGGCCAGCGTTTTCACTGTCAACTGTGCCAGGTGGCCGTCAACTCGGAGTCGCAGCTCAAACAGGTCAATGGCGCCCAGAGTTTTCAGCAAAATGCTTGAAAAAAAACACTACTCACAAAAAGGGTGCTCTTATTGGAGAACAGCCATTTGTGCGAAAAGTTCCGCGAGACCGACGCGTGGATGTACATTCCACATTTTATGGCCTGTTAAATGAGGTTCACCCGTAAAGCTTATACAGCAAATCTGGTTCGTCCTGAAATCGCAGCAGACTGCCCAATGTCGCTAGCTTTTTGTAAGTAGTGAAAGAAAATGTCATTTTTCACCCGTCATAAATCACGGACGTGTTTTTTTTTAGAATGTCTTCAATATGTGTTTCACAGCACATGAACAGCAGGAGACATAAAGAGCATTTGGCCGGGAAGCCTGTGAGGGTGAAGGCCAAAATCACACCCTATAATAAACTGCAGCCCAGCACTGCTTTAGCGGTAAGAATTGCCCGTACGTACATGCGTACATATATATGTTGTGTTTTGTTTTTGATTTTTTTTAATATGACAATTCCCCCCACCCAAATCTAGACAAGCACTGCCCTCTGCTGTCCATTTTGAGCGACGACCTTTGTGTTGCAGACGAAGCTGGCCTTGCAGAAGCAGCTGTCCAAGGCCCTGCCGGCGGGGTTCTTGAGCAGCAGCCTCAATCCCGCTGCCCTGTGCACTTTGGCGTCCTCACCGCTGGCACTACGACTTCCGCAGGGGCCCACGGCCATCATCCACAATCCCTTGATAAGCCCCGCCCTTTTTAGGCCTGCTCCGGGACCCCTCAGGCCCGCACACCCGCCCATTATTTTCTCTCCTTATTGACCATGAGGACAAAATGCCACATTGGACACATCGTCAATACGGTCTGCACACGCGCCAACTCAATACGGTGCGTCTTTGACTTATAGGTGTCCCAATTGACAAGTAGAAAATTGCATTCTACCACATTGCAATTCAATTTGATCAAATGTTGGAACCTAATTTCAATGGGGGAAATCTCATTTCATATATGAGAAAATGGAGCTCCTAAGTCAAGGTGAAGGTGAAGGACCATCCATCGCTCAGCTGTTTGAGTGCATGTTCCCTGGGGTCTGACCCTATTGGAAGCCATAATGGTGAATATACTTTGTTTTATTTACCAGAACATTCTGTCGTGACACAAGAGTGTGCACCAATTATACTTCTGTTGCCAAATTTGAGAGATTTCTAGTTGTACTCTGGGAAAACGGTGTGAATCCTGGATTAGACTCCGTATATCAATCACATGTCTTACGAAGCAAAAAAATAATAATAATAATAAATAGCTGAGTCACTTTGCATTGTAGGGTCGTCATCATCAAACCCCCTTTTTTGGGGAACCTTTTTCCCAAATTCTTCAAACACTTTCCTGTTATGCTTTTTGCGCAATATCAAGAGTCAAGACACAAGATGAGAAAAATCCAATTTCATGATCTGTGTTTTACTGTATCTGTCAAATGTTTTTTAAGTAGCTTTTCCATCTAGGCGTAACTATCCATCAAGTGCAATAATGTAGGTTACAATGTGATAAATGTGTTCATGTGTGCATAATGTATTCATTTTTCTGTAGTACTGTTTGTACCCAGTCACGGTTGCGTTTATTTTCCCTGCATTGAAACAATCCAAATTAAAATATATTATTCTTATTTATATCATCATCTTTTCGACCCAGTAAGAAGGAACCTATTTCATTTTATATTTTGTATATTTAGCTCAACAAAATACAACGCGTATTATCGTTCAATCCCTTTTATAGTGAGCATCCGAATTTGTTTTCGTTTCCCATGAAAACTTTTTTTAAACGGCGGCTTGTACTCGGAAATGACGTCACGACACCGTCGTCCTTTCCAGAGGGGAAAAAAATGGCTGCTGTTGACATCGACGTGCCGGTGGATGCCGAGTCTCAGCTTCACAATGCCGGCGACCTGGAACGGTGAGATGGGAAATGATTGGGCTTTAACTGCGCTTCAAATATTAATAATAGTGTTGATAATAACCCGAGTTAGAAATATTGGCCACAACAGTGCTATCTTCGAAGCTAACCTCACCAGCGTGTCCCAGGTATTGAAATAACGTGTTCACCGCGTTGGTTTGCTATTCAACGACAGACTCGTTGCATTTACGTGTTATAGTAAAAGTGTAACTATACTGTACACTCAGAATCGAAAGTCTATCCCCTCTCTCGATTCACCAAGTTTTGTGATGGCGTGTTTGTTTCGTTCTACACAAGAACAATCACGCGCTGACTCAAGAGTAGTTGAGTCCGTTACAGTCATCGTTCTAGAATGAAATTAACAGCAAGCAAATATCAGCATTGAATCGTTATTCAATACACGTACCGGAACTCAACAGTCGTCACCGCAGAATAGCGCCTCAAACGTGCTCGCAAAATGCACAAACCATCTAACCCGCAATTGATTAGAATACAAAATGATTGACATTTATACAGTACTTGTGACATGGTTTTCATTTGAACCCAAATCGTCATGAAAGTGAACCGCCCGTGTTCCAGCACTCTATCTGTAACAACCCCTACGATTTTTTGGAATTGATTTTTGGTAAGAAAAACAACACTGCCTTCCTGTTCTTAAAAGTGTACAGTAAAAGCAGGAATGAATATAGGACATAACCAATTTTTGTGCCATGATTTCATGCTTGCATTCGATGGCCTGCGCGTTTCTGTGCATAGATTGGTTCTTCGCAGAGGACAAAGAATATATACCCTCCGGCGTTATTTATTGTTTGTCTACGTGCTGTAGCGCCTTTTATGTTCGCAGATCCGTTGCTTAAAGGGTTATAACCAAGGCCCGTCTCGATTGAGTGAGTGTGTACGATAATGTGATATTTTAGGGAGCAGCATAGCAGGTAGTTCCTCCAGGGTGTCGGTCCACATTGTTGCCACTTAACACTTGACTCCCGTGACGCGGATTACAGGAAGTGCGTGTCAGCCTCTCTAAGTTTAGAAAGCAGCCACTTGGCACTCTTGGATTTGTGATCAGTAGTCTCGTGGTGAAGGAACCTAGCTGCCAAGACCTCGTCCTTGACTTTTGCTTTTCCGCTTTCCCCTCTCAGTCAGGCCGAAGGCTTCAAAGAGCAGGGCAATGTCTTCTACAGCAAGAAGGACTACTCGGAGGCCTTCAATTACTACAGCAAGGCCATCGGTAAGTGGACTTCATTCATCACAAACCGCTTTCACGGAAACTGACAGGAGTTGTTTGAAGTTCAGGAGTGTTCCCAAACATTTGACCAGTGGCGTGCGTCAGGTCGTCCGTCTAATTCTGTCTTTCGTCTCCCGTGGAGATGCGTGTCCCAAAAACGCCAGCTATTACGGCAACAGGGCGGCCACCCTCATGATGCTCTGCCGCTTTCGGGAAGCACTGGAAGATTCCCAGCAGGCCGTGCGCCTGGACGACTGTTTCATGAAGGTGGGGTTATCCAGTCGCCCTCCTCGCAATCTCAACTGCGCATGTTTTTTTTTTTTTTACGAGGTGGCCTCCTTCTTTCCTCCCACAAGGGTCATTTACGCGAGGGCAAGTGCCACCTGTCTCTGGGGAACGCCATGGCTGCCGCCCGCTGCTTCCAGAAGGTTCTGGATCTGGAACCCAGCAACCGAGAGGCGCAGCAAGAGGTGGGAAAGCGTCCACTTATTATTTTTTTTTAATTAAATCACGGCGGGCACATTTTGTATGCCGTTGCTCATCCGCTTTTCCTCTCTGATGACAGAACAAGAATGCCGAAACTCTGCTGGAGTTTGAGCGACTGGCGGATTTTGGCTTTGAAAAGCGAGACTTCAGAAAGGTCGCTTATACTCGGTTAAAAACTCGTAGCGCGACGCGGAACTGTAGATGGAGGATAGCACATTCGCATTGAATACAACCACGGGCATATATTCTTTATCCTCGGCTGACTGCTTCCTCGGCAATAACGTTGTCTGATTCCACCGAAAGTGAAAGTTGGGTCGTCTTGAGCCAGGTGGTGTATTGCATGGACCGGGCCCTGGCCTTGGCCTCTGCCTGCCATCGCTTCAAAATCCTCAAGGCCGAATGTTTGGCTCTCTTAGGACGCTACCCCGAAGCTCAGTCTGTCGCCAGGTGGGCACTTCTCATCATCATGTCCCTACATTGACAAGGATCGCGTGACTTAAGCTTTCCTTTTCCACAGCGATATCTTGAGAATGGACTCCACAAACGCGGATGCGCTCTACGTGCGGGGATTGTGTCTTTACTACGAGGACTGCATCGATAAGGCCGTGCAGTTCTTTGTGCAGGCGCTGCGCATGGCGCCGGATCACGAAAAGGCTCGGCTCGCCTGCAGAGTGGGTTTTTTTGCCGTCGGCGCACGTCGTCCGTCTGGAGAGCGGCTTCAAGACCCGAAACGTCTGTTTCAGAATGCCAAAGCCTTAAAAGCCAAGAAGGAGGAAGGAAATCTGACCTTTAAGAACAACAGCTACGAAGCCGCCTATCGGCTGTACAGCGAAGCCCTCAGGATAGACCCCAACAACATCAAGACCAACGCCAAACTCTACTGCAACAGAGCCGCAGCAGGAGCCAAGGTATCACTTACAGAAAAGCTCGATTCCCGCCGCAGCGGGTACACGGAACAGAGCAAAGGATTTCTTGGATCCTCTTCCTTGTTGTCCTCATTGACTTTGTGCTCCCCCGTAGATGAATAAACCCGATCAGGCCATTGAAGACTGCACCAGTGCCATCAAGCTGGATGACACTTACACCAAGGCCTACTTGAGAAGAGCGCAGTGGTACGTTGGATCGGCCGCCCTTTTAAACGGAGAATTAGGCAAATAGCCTTCACAAGACCCGGTCGCCATAGTTTTATTTTCTTTATGCTCCCCCCCCCCCCATCCCCCAAAAATGGAAATTTAGTCTGTAAATGAAAATTTGTATCCGCCCAAACATACTTTACTCTTTGCAAATTTGATATTCTTGAAACATTCCAGTTTGTTTGTTTTTTGGGGGGGGGGGGTTACCCGGCCCCAAAATGTGGCGTTAGCCTCGCAACATGACGACAGATTGAGAGAAATGTGCGCATTGGCGCTTTTCTGACACACTCTTTGCCCGGCTTTAGTTTCATGAACACGGAGCAGTACGAAGAGGCTGTCCGAGACTACGAGAAAGTGTATCAGGCGGAAAAAACGTCCGGTAAGTCTTTTTAGCGTTGGACCCGCGGGGCCGCTGACGACATGCAGCTTCCCCCCCGCATCCAGACCACAAGCATCTGCTGAAGACGGCCAAGCTGGAGCTGAAGAAGAGCAAGCGGAAAGATTACTACAAGGTGCTGGGTGTCGGCAAGAACGCCACCGACGACGAGATCAAAAAAGCCTACCGCAAACGTGCCCTGTTGCACCACCCGGGTACGGCGATGGCCGTTGATCAACGCGGGGGGGGGCGCCCGTCCCTTGTTTTCACAGAGCCCGCCTTCTCTCTGCGTTCGGCAGACCGCCACAGCGCAGCCACCCCGGAGGTGCAAAAGGAAGAGGAGAAGAAATTCAAGGAAGTGGGCGAGGCCTTCACCGTTCTCTCCGACCCCAAAAAGAAGACCCGATATGACAACGGCCACGATCTGGGTGACGACGGCACCTTCGACGGCGGAGGTAAGCGCTCTTCTCTCTCCCTGTGTTCGTTTTATTCACATCTCGGACGACTTGCTGTTCTTGTGAAAGTGAACCACTGGATGGCGCCACGAGTCTTTTATTTTATTTTTTGGGGGGGGACCAACGTTTGCATTTTTAAAAATGGACCTGATATCATGTGAAATGTTGTTACCCATCAAACTGTGCTGTTTGTAAAGGTAGCTTTTTTTTTTTAGGTAGCTCTTTGGTATTGTCTCTTCCTAGTTGGAATGCTAAAAATATACTTGTTTGTTTTTCTGCTTAGATGTCGATGCCAACAACATTTTCAGGGCTTTCTTCGGCGGCCATGCTGGAGGATTTACTTTTGATTCCAGCGCAGGTAAAAAAAAACAATCTTTGAGTGTTACGTTATAACTTCAATGGCATTCTGTTTCTTTTTCTATTATAATTTCTTTGTGGCCCTCACACTCCTTTGTACGTTCTCAACAGTTAAATTGCACACTCGAGACTAACGTTTTTCTCATGCCTCCCCCCCAAGATTCTGGACCTGGGAATATGTTCTTCCAGTTTGGCTAAAGACGTAAGGGAGCACAGGATTTCAAAACACAGCTCTTCAGTGTACAGCCTCGAGATGGATCCACGGTCACTTGAAAACTCTCCCGCTGTTCTCAAAACACCTCATTACGTTGTTGTGCTCGATAACAAGAAATGGAAACATTTTGTTTCGTTTTAGATATTACGTTTTTTGTTTTTTTTAATGGGGCGTGCCAGTGAAACTGTCACTACCAGACCTCGGTAGATCCTAACAAAAGGTCGAGTGCAAATCTATTCAGGCTTCTTCCTCTCCATCATGCTGCAATGTGTATTTCGCCTGAATGTAAAGGCCATAAATATTTCTTTTCTCTCCCCATGTCCTTCATGTGGCCTGTTTACATTTACCGTTCTTCATTAACCACTTGAGTTTGGATTGGATCTGTCCAAGTATTTTCTGGCAAGAGTTGGGGGCTCCTCTTCAGTTCGTCATTTGACAGTGACCCAAGAGCTCAACTTATTTGGAATGGCTCCCTACCAGAAGGAAGTGATGCGACCTGGTTTCTCAACAGCCGGTTACGAGCGAGGGGGACTGTCTTGGTGTCTTCTGCTCAAAGGTCGTACTAAATCTATGGGGGGGAAAGTAAACCATGATCAGACATCCTAGATGACACGCATAGCTGGAAAACGAAAAGTACCACTTGATTTTTCTCCACCAGTTCAAAGGCCCACTCATATCGTGAGTGGAAAAAGTCCCAATTCTGTTGGCGCTTTGAATCTGTTTTTTTTGCATGCTATCAAGGTTCATGTTGTTCTGATAAATAAAAACTCATCGTTTATAGTCATGCTGAATGTGTCGATGTTTTTGAGGACGTTCTGGATCTTTAAAAGTCGATCATGTATCTAATATGCCTGCTTTTGGAATGTGGCTTTGAACCCGGAATCTCAAACAGTGAGACGTGCTAAATCCGAGACCTACGTGCCCGCCTCATTGTGTATAATTTAGAACGAACGTGACATGAATTCAGTTTATCATCGAAAGTGCCAAAAGTCCACTCCAAAAATGTCCATTACGAGCATGTCCCGTGAGACACAGTGTGGGCGCGGTCGGCAAACCGCACGTGACCACAATCGAGCCAATCAGGAGGTCGCATGTCGTCGAACTCAACTCGCCAGATTATGGTGAGACAACGGCCGAGTTTGGCGGCTGCTGGCTGGTTGTCAACGAGCACAAGTCGCCTTTCTCGAGCCGTGTCGTCTCCCCAACAGGTGGCTTCGTCTTAGCTCGGGAAAAGCAGCTGACTTGGTCGTCGAGGTAAGTGAGCGCACACCGAAGCTATCGGCGACGCACTTCGTGGTCGTCGGTTGACGTTAGCTAGCTAGCTTTTGAGACGGCTCGAGGTTAGCGGGCGGGCGTTCGCGTGACGTCAGGGATGCACCTTAAGATTCATGTCATCCTACTACAAACCACAAAAAGATTGCGTTCAAAGCCACTTTCGTTACATTCAAGGCCCCTTTTGTTTTGATTTTCCCTTTGTTCAGCATTGAGTGCAAGTCCCGAAAAGATCCAAACTTGAGGCGAATTATGGACCCGGCATATACGTCCGCTCTCGGGGTTCTCAAACTTCGGTACAGGAGCTGGAATAGTTCCCGCAGTCACTTAAAATTGCTCCGCGCTCACAGTTTTACAGTGTTCCTTCTCACTCGTTTATAGTTTGTTCATGTATCTCATTATACATGTATCGCAAGAAGCTGAAGGCGCAAGAAGCTGAACTTCTTGCGCTTCCTCCCAGACAAGAGCTCAAACACTTGAAGTTGGGCAGAGGCTGAGCAGGTCTGACTGCATTCAGGCAGAATGGCTGAAAACTGGATTGTCAGGCCACTCTTTGTAGTAGTAATAGAAGTGATGATCATTATTTTGGCGTACTTGCTGTGATCTTTTTGTTTGGCGGTGAGTCGGGAGTTTTTTTTGTTGTTTTTTTCAAATGTCATAAGTGTCTTGGAAATCAGGAGTCTGGCAAAGAACGCGATCGCAATCTGAATGACAATTTGGCATCTCTGAAAGGCTCCTCTGCGATCCACCGCCGCCATGTCGGCGAAGGCCATCTCGGAACAGACCGCCAAGGAGTTCTTATTCAAGTCCATCTGCCCCTCGGCGGCTGTGCAGAACCGCTTCCGCTACGCCGGCGTTACCGCCGAGACCGACTGGGCTCGCCTGACACAGGAGCACCCATGGCTGCTCACAGAGGTAAGGAAAGTTGGCAACAAATTGCAGGATGAACCCGGAACGCGGGTGGACCTATTCTACCCCATCTTGACAAATTTTTCAAATACTGTGGTCTGTGACAATATCAATATTCTTTCGTCACGTTTGTTCCTAGCCTTTTCTGTTTTGGAGTACTCAGCCGTACAAAATGGGTTGGTTTACCCCTAAACGGCAGTTTGTAATTCCAACCCCAAAAAATCCATTTTGGAATATTGCCGCGGAGACCTTTTCATTGTTTGCCCTCGTCTGTCTCGCCACAGAGATTGGTGGTGAAGCCGGACCAGCTGATCAAGCGGCGCGGGAAGCTGGGACTGGTGGGCATTGATTTGGACCTGGCAGGCGTTCGCGAGTGGCTCCAAAGTCACATGATGAGAGAAACCACCGTGAGTCCACCGCAGCCTTCCTCAATTCCCGTCCCGAGTTTTTCCATCAGCGCTTTCTTGTACCAAAGCACATCCGAAGGGATTTGGGAGAATGCGACGAAAACGTTCATAACCAAGTACAGATTCTGACGTCGTATTGGATGATGTTCATCCGGACCAAACCCTCAGTTTGCGTTGCTGGGATAACTTTGACCTTTGGGTTTTGGCTGGATTCGGGAATAAAAGGTCATTTCTCAGTTCAAGTCTCTGCGGTCAAGTTAACCGCATTCATCGTGCAGCCCCAGGCACGAGTGTGAATACACCCGGTCGGTCACATGTTATGTAATCTGAGTGGAGGAGGGTGGTCTATTCCGGTCCTCTATACACGCAAACGTGGGACAAAGCGTGTCTGCCCTTGACGCGTCGACACGCGCGGCGGCATTTGGTCATGCGAGCGACGCAATGGTTTGTTGATATGAAGTCTTTGTTTTCAATAGGTGGGCAAGGCGAAGGGCGTGCTGAAGAAATTCCTCATCGAGCCTTTTGTTCCGCACAAACAGGTCATTGCATCACAGCCTTTATTTTTTCTCCTCTTTTGGAAATATTGCTCGGTCAAGCTGTTGCCATCGTGAAAAGTGAAAGGTGCACAACTGCGCCCTTTCTCAGTTTGTCAAATTTGAGCCAAGCGATCCGTTTTGGCCTCGAGGGTCACACGCAAGCATGGGGGAAAAAAGCCTCCGTGTCCTCGTTGTTTTTTCCCGCAGGAGGAGGAGTTTTACGTGTGCGTGTACGCCGCGCGCGAGGGCGACCACGTGCTCTTCCACCACCGGGGCGGCGTGGAGGTGGGCGACGTGGACGCCGAGGCGCAGCGACTGATGGTGGCCGTCGACGGGGAGCTGCGCCGCGATCAAGTGACCAAGCGGCTGCTCACGCACGTTCCTGGCGAGAAGAAAGAGTGCGTATTCAGCTGCGCTTTGACCAATTTGAAGCACCGTCATTGGCAGGAGTTTGCTTGCCTCTCAGCTGATGTCTTTTTTGATGTTGTCCTTGTAGAATCCTGGCCGGCTTTATCCTGGGGCTCTTCAAACTCTACGAGGACCTCTATTTCACCTACCTGGAGATCAACCCTTTAGGTAATTGTCTCCCGATGGCTGCTGAAAAGCAAGGTTGCTCGCTCACGTCATAAACGTGCGAGTGAATCGGATCGCGTTTCGCACCAGTCGTCACCCAAGATGGCGTCTACGTCCTGGACATGGCGGCCAAGATCGACGCCACGGCCGATTACATCTGCAAGGCCAAGTGGGGCGATGTTGACTTCCCGCCGCCTTTCGGCAGGGAAGCTTATCCGGAGGTGAGAAGGTGGAAAGTGACCTTTTTTTTTTTTTAATCATTTTAGCTATCGTGGGGTTGCTTGCGTGCATAAGCTTCTCCGTGTGACGCTAAATGGGAAGTGTCCCATTTGCCTTTAACAATTTACTTGGCAAAATAAAGCGGCGCCGTCACCAGAGAAGCACAAAGAAAGTTTGTTCTTGTGTGGCGCGTCTCTTCCAGGAGGCCTACATCGCTGATCTGGATGCCAAGAGCGGCGCCAGCCTGAAGCTGACCATACTGAACCCTCGTGGCAGGATCTGGACCATGGTGGCAGGGGGCGGAGCCTCTGTCGTTTATAGGTAGACTTTGAAAGAACGTCTCCTTTGATTTACTTGCGGCCCGAGGAGAACGAATCGGGCGCCGCGGTCGACATGTGTGTCCTGCCCGTCCAGCGACACCATCTGCGACCTGGGCGGCGTGGACGAGCTGGCAAACTACGGCGAGTACTCGGGCGCGCCCAGCGAGCAGCAGACGTACGACTATGCCAAAACCATCCTCTCGCTCATGACCCGTGAGAAGCACCCTCAAGGTGCGTTCCTCGTCCGGAGCCGGCGAGCGACTCGGTGCCCGCTCGCGTGACGCCGGACCGCCTTCATCTTGCGTCGCTCCCGCAGGAAAGGTGCTGATCATCGGAGGAAGCATCGCCAACTTCACCAACGTAGCGGCCACCTTCAAGGTGAACCAGGTCCACGGGGCCCCACGGGGCCCGACGGCGCGGATTGAGACTTTGGCCTTTCTGAGCTTTTGCTTTTCTTCACTCAGGGCATCGTCAGGGCCATCAGGGACTACCAGGGTCCTCTCAAGGAACACGAGGTTACCATCTTTGTTCGACGGGGTGGGCCCAACTATCAGGAGGGGCTCAGGGTCATGGGGGAAGTGGGTGAGTTTTTTTTTAAATTTGGTTTGGATGCTTTACAATTATAAATGTAAAAAAAAAAACCAAATGGAGCCTTTGAAATGTGTGTAAAAGCCATTCACTCGTCGTCTTGTTTGTCCGTCCAGGGAAGACCACGGGTATTCCCATCCACGTGTTTGGCACAGAGACGCACATGACGGCCATCGTGGGCATGGCACTGGGACACAAAGCCATCCCCAACCAGCCACCCACGGACGCTCATACCGCTAACTTCCTGCTAAATTCAAGCAACAACACAAAGGTCATTTCAGCACGCTAAGAAGAGGGGGGGGGGGGGGTCAATTTGTGTCCTTAAGTGGCGTCACGTGTCTTTACCTCGGCGTGCCAGACGCCGGCCGGCACAAGGACGGCCTCCTTCTCGGAAGACAGGCCGCGCGATGACGTCACACCCAGCAAAACGTCCAACGCGGGTCTCTCGGCAGGTATCAAAAGTGCTCGCGTCTCGTCTGGCTCTCGTGTCTGCTTTCCTTCATTGATGTCTTCCTTCCACTTTTCCTTCCTTCCTTTTTTTTCTGTGTGTGTGCGTGTGCGCACGACACAAACTGTCCACTCACCCTCGCCTTTTTTTTTCTTTTCCGTGCTTGTTTCTCTTAAGACCCTCTTCATTCATTACCGTGGCCTCTGAAGAATGTGGTCACAGGTGGTTGGAAAGGTAAGTTTCGGGTGCGCCCCCGCCCGCGCTGAGCTGCGGCGTTTCTGCACACGTGCTCCACTTGCCGCGGCAGAGTCACGATCGCATCACGGCGGTGCCTCTCAACACCGCTTGGTTGTCTGTGGCGCCGTTCGAGCTGCGCTTTTTGGAAAGGGAAATCCCAAAGGTTCCACTCGGCCCGGCCGCGCTGAGCTTTTGCATGCGCTCGCATCTGTCGCTGGCAAATGTGGAGAAAATAGTCTTCGAGTTTTTGTGGCCGTTCACAGTGTAAAAATCCAAAGTCATAATTCATCACTCCTGTGATGAATTATCCCTCTCCCGGCCCCTCCCTTCCGATGTCTGCAGAGTGACGTTCCTCTGTGCTGTGCTGTGTGTTCCCTTTCAAGCTTCCTTCTATGACTGAGTACGGAGAGGGAAAAAAAAAAAACCCCAAAGCAAATAATCTGTGTACCGCGTGTGCTTTTTCAGCCAAGGCGAGCACCCTCTTCAGCAAGCGCACCAAGGCCGTGGTGTGGGGCATGCAGACGCGAGCCGTTCAAGGGATGCTGGACTTTGACTACGCGTGCTCCCGCGACGAGCCCTCGGTGACCGCCATGGTTTACCCCTTCACGTGCGTTGCTCACCGCGCAAAAGGCCGCTTGTCGCCGCCGCCGCCGGTCTGACTGGATGTCGATGGATTGGACAGAGGCGATCACAAGCAGAAGTTCTACTGGGGACACAAGGAGATCCTGGTGCCGGTCTACAAGAGCGTGGCGGACGCCGTGAAGAAGCACCCCGAAGCGGACGTGCTCATCAGCTTCGCGTCGCTGCGCTCGGCCTTCGACAGCACGCTGGAGGCCATGCGGCACCCGCAGGTACGGCGAGCGGGCGCCGTCGGGGTCCGACGAGCGCCGCGCGTCAACGCCTTTCCCCCCGCGTGCCCCGCCGTCAGATTCACACCATCACCATCATCGCAGAGGGCATCCCCGAAGCGCTGACCAGGAGGCTGATCAAGATGGCCGACGAGAAAGGCGTCACCATCATCGGGCCGGCGACGGTATTGGACTCGGCTCGGGACGTCTTTTCCCAAGTCGGCGAGCAATGAATTATTCTCGTCTCTCTTCCAGGTTGGCGGTATTAAGCCGGGCTGCTTCAAGATCGGCAACACGGGCGGCATGCTGGACAACATCCTGGCCTCCAAGCTCTATCGGCCCGGCAGCGTGGCGTACGCCTCGCGTTCCGGGGGCATGTCCAACGAGCTCAACAACATCATCTCGCGCACCACGGACGGCGTCTACGAAGGCGTGGCCATCGGAGGAGACAGGTGCGCTCGCTCTCCTCCTGCGCGCCCCCGCCCCCCCAAAGATCTGCGCCTCCTTCACACGGTGTCCGTCCCCCTTGTGTTTAGATACCCCGGCTCCACGTTCATGGACCACGTTCTTCGCTACCAGGACACTCCGGGCATTAAGATGATTGTGGTGTTGGGAGAGGTGGGAGGAAACGTGGCATTTTCTCCACATGCGTTTGCGTGGTTGCAACCGTCTGAATCGGTGCAGTCGGATGACCGTGTCGGTCGGGGGTAATGCTCGAACTACTTCCTGCCTTCATTTAGGTTGGTGGCACGGAGGAGTACGAGATCTGTCAGGGCATCAAGGAGGGCAGGATCACCAAACCGTTGGTGTGCTGGTGTATCGGAACCTGCGCCACCCTCTTTGCATCGGAGGTACAGTAAGTTGGCTGCCTTGGTCAATCACGACGCCGGCTTTCAACGTGACGGGGCGGCAAAACCGAGTCTTGGGTTATTTATTATTATCATTTTAAGAATTAACAAAAGAAATCTCCAATCAAATTGCCTTCTTATTCTTGTTTTTAAGCCCACTCGGTCTTTCCACGCGTTCATTAGGTCCAGTTTGGCCATGCCGGGGCTTGCGCCAATCAGGCGTCCGAAACGGCGGTGGCCAAAAACCAGGCCCTGAGGGACGCCGGAGCATATGTCCCCAAAAGCTTTGACGAGCTGGGTGATGTCATCAGGTGAGAACACCCTCTCCACATCTCACAAGTGTGAATCTCTCTCTGACTCTTCCTGAAAACCAGGACCGTGTTTGATGAACTGGTGGCCAGTGGCACGATTGTTCCCGCCCAAGAGGTTCCGCCCCCGACGGTACCGATGGATTACTCGTGGGCCAGGGTAAGAACGCCATCCGACGGCGTAACCTAGTTTGAGATCCGCAGCGCCTTACCGCACGGTCCTTTTGTCCAGGAATTGGGGCTGATCCGTAAACCCGCCTCCTTCATGACCAGCATCTGTGACGAGCGAGGCCAGGAACTCATCTACGCCGGCATGCCCATCACCGAAGTCTTCAAAGAGGAGATGGGCTTAGGGGGGGTGCTGGGACTTCTTTGGTTCCAGCGCAGGTTGGCTGATGATTTTTTTTAAATGTGTGCGGGTCCACATGCGTCGCTCGTGTGCCGATACTAAAAACGGCTTTACCCGTGATTGCGCGTTGTGATTTCCAAGGAGTGTTTTCTTGGCTTCCAAGGTTGCCTCGCTACGCCTGCCACTTCATCGAAATGTGCCTGATGGTGACGGCCGACCACGGGCCCGCCGTCTCCGGCGCTCACAACACCATCGTGTGCGCGCGAGCCGGCAAAGACCTGATCTCCAGCCTCACGTCCGGCCTGCTCACCATCGTCAGTAGCCGCCACGCGTCTCCCCTCCTGTGGGTCGAGGCCGCCGTTTGAAGCCGCTGCTCGTGCGCGTTCCAGGGGGACCGTTTTGGAGGCGCCCTGGACGCCGCCGCCAAGCAGTTCAGCAAAGCCTTTGACAGCGGCACGCTGCCAATGGAGTTTGTCAACAAGATGAAGAAAGACGGCAAGCTCATCATGGGCATTGGACACCGCGTCAAATCGGTAAGTGGAAAAAAAAAATCAAATCAATTCAAGATGAGATCCCAACTGAGTGGAAATGGAGCGCATAGCGAAGCATTCAAGTCGGCCTGTCGTCCCAGATCAACAATCCGGACATGCGGGTGGAGATTCTGAAGGACTTTGTGAAGCAGCATTTCCCTTCCACTCAGCTGCTGGACTACGCCTTAGATGTGGAGAAGATCACCACCTCCAAGGTACGACCGGCTCAATGACGTTTGCCTTGTAGTTGGCTGTCATTTGAGAATCGCAAAGGCTGCATTTTGCATTGCCTGTTGGATTTGCTTTTATTGTTGTCCCCCCCCCCCCCACCCCCAATCCTAGAAACCCAATCTCATCCTTAACGTCGACGGCTTTATCGGCGTGGCCTTCGTGGACCTGCTCAGGACGTGCGGCGGCTTCACGCGGTAAGAGCAGATGAGCAAAACGTCAAGCGCGACTGCAATGGCGCCCCCCGGTGCTGCGGAGGAGTTGTCACATCCGGGCCAAACGGGAGCTTTGTGAGCATGCCGGCAAGTATCGTTTGTCCTGTGACTTCCAGCGACGAGGCTGATGAATTTGTGGAGATCGGCGCACTCAACGGCATCTTTGTCCTCGGCCGGAGTATGGGCTTCATTGGTGAGTAGTCGCTGTACGGCTCCTCCTTTTTGGCTGGGGAGACTTGACGGGCTCGCCTTTGGCTTTTGTCGTCCTTCCAGGCCACTACCTGGACCAGAAGAGGCTGAAGCAGGGCTTGTACAGACACCCCTGGGACGACATCTCCTACGTGCTCCCCGAACACATGTCCATGTGACACACGTGCGCGTTTCACTCACCCGCGTTTACTCTCTCGCTCACTCGCTGCCTTGGCCAACGTCGGCGGACAAAGAAGTACGGTACATCCCGGTTGACGGTTCAGAGTCGAAGCATTCGGCCTCGTTTTGAATGGATGAAAAGGGGAAGTATACTCTTAGACTAGCAGTTGTGGCCAGAGCACAAAGAAACGGGATTTGGGTGGCTTCTGGATTTGGACCGCAGGGTGAAAGTTTAGTTTCTATTTATGGTGACACCTTATTTATTCAAATGGTGGTTTAGGCCTTCGTTGGGACGCTCCGTCTACGCCTTTTCTACCTTCCTTTCAGGTTTACTTTAGCAAAGTGTTTGTCGGGGCTCACTCTGGTGGTCCTTGAAAGAATCACGGGCCGGGTACAGTTCGGTCATTTCAGTTTTTGGTACGATTTTCAGAGATTTAGTCGCAGCGTTTACATTCACGCCGAATATTCTTCTTTTGAACACGACGACGTTACGGCCTTGTTTCAATATCAGCCGTTCATTAATTGGAAATACTTGCGACTTGGAAAACCACCGGTCTAGTTCATTCGCTTCAAAATGCCTTCCGAGTTCCAACCTCCCTGCGGTTTGTCAAAATCATGTGCCAAGTGAAGACAAAGTCGACTACCGCTCCTGTAATCTTGTAAAAGGAAGGAAAAAAAACATGAATTGCAGCATAGGGAAATGATTCCCAAACTTTTAACTTTAAAATGTTGCTCTAAACCCGAGGTACTTGGGCAACTCGCATAGCGTCATCCTTGTGTTGCTTTTATTTGACTGTGAAAGCGCCTGTTTTTTGTTTGCTTTGTAACATGCTATCGTAGTGGTTTAATAAAGACCTTATTGGTTTACTTTCCAATTGGCCTCATGTGTTAATCATACAGTACTGGATTCAATTTAACCCGAATGTTTTTTTTTATCAATGTGATATTCTTGAATCTTTGTTTTTGGAAAATGTCCATCTCTCCTGTAGCACCTCCGCTTAACATCCGCTAGAGGGCAGTGTGCAATTGACTAAAGGGACTCAATCGGGAGGTTTCAAGCCCACCCCCCTGTTCTTGATGGTGGGACTTGGGGGAGGCTTCAAAACATTTGGACTCGAGTGTGAACGTTTTTCTTGCATTAGTTTTTTTTTTCTTTGCCGGGGTCGGGGGGCTCATTAGTCTTTGCGCTCGGCTGGGTCTCCCCGGAGTGCACGCACCGAGGCAGAAGCATGGACGCGATTTGGATGTGCCTTTGGATCATTTTGGGCTTGTCTGGAACGAATGGTAGGAGGCGATTTTGTCAGCTTTTGACTTGACTCGAAATGCAGTGAAGAGGCACACGTTACCATTGTGAATTCCTATTCGATTTGCCAGTCAACATGGCGTTTTGGTGCGTTTCTTGATGCAACGGTGACCGTCTTGTCATGTGTTTGACATGAAACTACGTCTGCATGGCGAAAGTCTATCGCAAGCATTGTGCTGACATCACACTTCATGTAACCTTCTCTCTAGGAATCTTCCGAACGGGGTGTCGTCATTACATCTCGTTGCAATACTTGCATCAACAAATGCGTAACGCTTGTCGTCCAATTATTGGAGAATATGAGTTTTTCTTTTTATCGCATTCTTTTCATCGTCATAAGTTGTCACGATGTTCTACTCGGGAGTTTCTAATGACGTTTTGCCGCTGCAGGTTCAAATGTGTGCACCTCCAGGGGTGCGAGCACGTGTAAGCAGTGTCTGGCCGTGCACCCCAGTTGCGCGTGGTGCGTCCAAGAGGTGAGCGGCTCCAACTTCCGTTCCCCCCAATCGAACCGGTGTTGTCAAATACGAGGACAAACTTTCTCGACACGGAACGATGACGCCGCCACCTCCTCTTCCCGTCAGGAATTCGGTGGCGGCGAGGCCAGCTCGTCCCGCTGCGACCGAAAAGCCAACCTGGTGGCGGCGGGCTGTGCCGCTTCGGCGGTGGAGTCCCCGCACAGCAGGCTGCAGGTGATGGAGGACCGGCCGCTCAGCAGGAAGGCGGCGGGGGCCGCGCAGGAGGTGACCCAGATCAGGCCCCAGAGCCTCCACATTACCCTCAGGCCCGGTGAGTCAGCACAGATGCTGGAGGGAAACCGCTGCCGTGTCGTGGACTCTTTTGGGTTTCTCCCTTCACTCGACGGGGGTTTGGTTTGGAAACGGCGACGAGGCTCTTCCCGTATGTACTGTACGTCTGTCTTAGACGACGCCAAGCGCTTCACGGTCAAGGTGCGGCAGGTGGAGGAC
This sequence comes from Hippocampus zosterae, assembly GCF_025434085.1. Classification (NCBI taxonomy): domain Eukaryota; kingdom Metazoa; phylum Chordata; class Actinopteri; order Syngnathiformes; family Syngnathidae; genus Hippocampus; species Hippocampus zosterae. Next base: position 442,554 of record NC_067457.1, on the reverse strand, counting down.
TACCCCGTGGACCTGTACTACCTCATGGACCTGTCGTACTCCATGAACGACGACCTGTACCGCTTGAGGACGCTGGGCAAGGGCCTGGCCGAGGCCATGAACCGCACCACCGCCAACCTGCGCATGGGCTTTGGCGCCTTTGTGGACAAGCCTGTCTCCCCTTACATGTACACCTCCCCCAAAGAGGCCATCAGGAACCCTTGCTACAGGTACGTGGGCGGCGACCGAGCGGGAAATCGGGCCGAACGCCTCGGCTTCCGTCATAACTTTCTTGCGCTTTTGACGGACAGCATCAACGCCACCTGCCGCCCCCAGTTCGGCTACAAGCACGTTCTGTCGCTGACGGATAAAGTGGGCCGCTTCGCCGAAGAAGTGAGGAAGCAGATGGTGTCCAGGAACCGGGACGCCCCCGAGGGAGGTTTCGACGCCATCCTCCAGGCGGCCGTCTGCAAGGTGCCCGGGCAGAGGCAAGGTCAAAATTGGGGTCAAGTGGCCATTTTGACCGGTATCTTGCGATCGGCCGTTGGAGCAGGAGCAGATCGGCTGGCGTCCCGGCGCTTCCCACCTCCTCATCTTCACCTCGGACGCCAAGACGCACGTGGCGCTGGACGGGCGCCTCGCCGGCATCGTGCGGCCCAACGACGGCCGCTGCCACCTCAACTCGGCCAACCTGTACGACACGTCGACCACCATGGTTAGCGTGCGGCGCGCGTTTGTCGCTCGCACTTGGCGGGGGTGCGTTTGTGTGTGTGTGTAGGGAAGTCACCGTGCCTCCTTTCAACAGGATTACCCGTCTCTCGCCCTCATCACGGAGAAGATGTCCGAGAACAACATCAACCTGATCTTTGCGGTCACCAATCCCGTGGTTTCCTTGTACCAGGTCAGCCGGCACTCGGGTCGTTGTTGTTTTGTTTTTTTGCGGCATTTGTCGCGCGGCCTCGATCGCACGAGCAATCTGCCGGCCCTTCCGTTTGTATGTTTGCAGAACTACAGCGAGCTGATTCCGGGCACCACGGTGGGAACGCTGTCCAACGACTCCGGCAACGTCATTCAGCTCATTTTGAAGGCCTATGCCGTAAGTGTTGCCGCACCTTTGCGGCTCGGGGGCAGAGGTGGGGATTCGGGGAGGGAGGTGTGTATGTGTGTGTGTGTGAAAAGATTTGTTCCATCTTGGGCCGCTGCAGAAAATCCGCTCCAAGGTGGAACTGGAAGTTCTGGGCGTCCCGGAGGAGCTGTCCCTCTCCTTCAACGCCACCTGCTTGAATGGAGAAGTCATCCCGGGCCTCAAGTCCTGCTCGGGACTCAAGATAGGAGACACGGTGAGTGAGTCCGAGGCGCCGCCAAAAGTGACTTTGGGCAAACGTAGTCGTCCACATTCTCTTAGCATGATATCAAATGTCTCCTCAATACGATTAGAACTTGAAAGAGTCCCCCCCTCCCTTTGTTTGCAACCTTCCTTGTATCTATTTGCGGTCTGTCTTTTGTTTCTTCCTCTTTTTGTCTTGGCCGCTTCTTCCTCCCACCCCAGGTGACAATTTTGAGCCTGCCCGCATGGATCGTCTCAGGGTTTCATTTTCTCCTTATATGGTCGACCGAAGCAGAAATCGCGTTGCAAATGATGACCGGGGCAGCGTCGTTGAAATGAAACCAAATCGGGGTGGAGTTGACCCCCGTCGCGCTCTTGCCGCAGGTGTCTTTCAGCGTGGAGGCGCGAGCGCGAGCCTGCCCCAAACGGAAGGGAAAAAAGACCTTCGTCATCAAGCCGGTGGGCTTTAAGGACGCGCTGTCCGTCGCCGTCACCGTCGAATGCGACTGCAAGTGCCAGAGCCAGGCTCAGCCGGACAGCCCCAAGTGTCACCACGGCAACGGCACCTTCCGGTGCGGCATCTGCGCCTGCCACCCGGGCCGGCTGGGCCCGCGCTGCGAGTGCGCCGAGGGCGAACGCGGGACGGCCCAGCGGGACGGCTGCGCCGCGCCCGGCGGCTCGGACGTGTGCGGCGGCCGCGGGGACTGCGTGTGCGGCCAGTGCGCGTGCCACGCCAGCCACTTCGGCAAAGTGTGGGGGAAGCTGTGCGAGTGCGACGACTTCAGCTGCCTTCGCTACAAGGGAGAACTCTGCTCCGGTACGTGCCTTTTTATCCGTTTGCCGCGGCGCTCGTCCTGGAGAGGAATCGCGCTCCCATGCGAGGCGTTCGTGTCATCGTGGTCTTGGCCATTTGCATCTCGACACCTCAATGGTATGTTTAGCCTGACTGCCCTGAGCCTCCGCAGGCGCTCTGTATTCCCCCCCCCAAGTGGGACAGATCAACACCAAAATACCTTGGTGCTTACTCACGGTGCGACGCTAAAAATAAAGCCGTGTTTGGGCACATTTGGTGGAAATGTTGCTGTCAGAAGAAGAGGAAGCGTCTTTCTGCTGGTTGGCTCTTTGGTGCGGCGGTGACTCGTTTCTTGTTGGGGTTACGGCGACCGTGGCTGCAACGCTCGCTGCACCGTCACTCGATTGCGAAGACAGATGGGCAAAATAAAAGCGGCACGGCGCCACAGATGTTTTTCTTGAGGGCTGGAATGTGAAATTACAAAAACAAATGAGAACACATCCCCCCCAAAAAGTAGGAACCTTTGCTTTTGGCTTTTTGAGCAGCATGGACGGATTGTATTGTCACCTTTTTCAACAGTTCCAACCGACACATTCTCATAGAAAGGTTTGTTTGTTTGTTTGTTTTGTTTTGTTGACGGTCACGCAAGCCTACTTCGGCTGTAATTCCCGAGGCCGCCGCTAGAGGGAGCCCTTTGGGAGCCGCCGATGTTCCGACGGCATTGTCAATTGTTGCTCTCCTCCTTTCGTCGCAGGGCACGGCGTTTGCAACTGCGGCTTCTGCCAGTGCGCCCCCGACTGGCAGGGGGAGAGCTGCAACTGTTCCACGCGCACCGATACCTGCATGTCGCACCTGGGCTTGCTATGCGGCGGGCGGGGCCAGTGCGTGTGCGGCGCCTGCGAGTGCACCCAGCCCGGCGCCTACGGGGCCACCTGTGACAAGTGTCCCACCTGCCCCGACGCCTGCACCATGAAAAAGTACACGGCAACGTTCGCTCCATTCACACTTTGGGATGCGACCTGGGTGATTTACTCATTGGGGGTGGGGGTGGGGGGTCTGTTTTCGTGGCAGGGAATGCGTGGAGTGTAAACATTTCAAGAGAGGCAAGCTGGCGGAGGACAAGGCCTGCGCTCGCATCTGCAAGGACGAGATTGTGCTCGTGGAGGAATTAGGTGAGGACCCCTCGCCGGGTGCCGGGTAAAAAGGCCTTAACGAGCGGCATTTTGACGTTGCGGCCAGCGCTTCACCATACAAACGCCGTCAACTGCACCTACAAGGACGAGGACGACTGCGTGCAGCGTTTCCAGTACTACGAGGACGCCGGCGGCAAGTCCATCTTGTTTGTGGTCAAGCAGCCAGGTAAATTCGTCGTCCAATAATCGCTTCATTTGTGAGAACAAAGTTCATTCGAAATCATACAATTGACAAACACGAGCACGAACAAAGAGAATGAATACGTTTCAATCCCAACAAAGCGTCCTCGCACTTTGGCCGCTCTCCATTTTGTCTTCTTTCAAGTCATCCGCTAGTTGGGTGGTGAGGTGACGGAGCGGCAAAGGGCCTCGTTTAATGGGGCCCCGAGGGCCCGCAGAGAAATCTCTGGCCTCTAATGACTGCATGCGTCGCGTTTCGACTCGGCATTTGGAGCAGGGAAAGACGCTCAACGTTTACCTCCAACGCGCTTGCGCCCCCGCCGAGCTCGTAAAACATCCCGCGTGCTCCGGCTCCTCTGAGACGCGCTGACTCGGCATTAAGACGGCCAGCTCGGCGCGATGAAGGCGCGCCAGTGAGAAACTGACTTCAAACAAAAAAGCGTATGGGGGGGGGGGAAGTCCGTGTTCTGATTTGACTCGATGTTAACTGTTTGTAATGCGATATACAATTGCCCATTTTCAAAATCCCTTTCCTTTGTCTCCCGACCACCCGCGTCAGATTGTCCCGAGGGTGCGGACGTTTTGGTGGTGCTGCTGTCGGTGGCGGGGGCCGTCTTGTTCCTGGGCTTGGCGGCGCTGCTCATCTGGAAGCTGCTGATCACCATTCACGACAGGCGGGAGTTTGCCAAATTTGAGGAAGAGCGGGCGCGGGCCAAGTGGGACACGGTGGGTGTGTTGTTGTTGTTTCACTGCAGACGGGCTTAAAAGGAGGCACATGATGCAACCCCTCCCTCACAGACCCCCCTTTATCAATGCAATATTTTCTGACTTCCCCATTTAAAATCTGTGAGCTCGCGGTGAACCTTCACATAGCAACAGGTGAAAAGGAGAAAAATGTCGGCGTGTGTGGGGGGGGGGGGCACACACACGCACACGCTGCAGCTGGGTGTCTTTTTCTGATTTGGGTGCCCCGCTGTTAGCCGCCGCAGCGCTACAAAAGGCAGCCAGCGGAAGGCTTGGCTATAAATGAGCTCACGTTAAGTGGCTTTTCCTGCTGCGTGGCTCCTACCGAACGGCAACAATTCATCTCCAGGCGCTCCCTCGGTAAGTTACCGCACATTCGCCAGTTAAAGCTGTGAATTTGTGTGTGTTTCACTTGCAGGGACACAATCCTCTTTACAAAGGGGCCACGTCCACCTTCACAAACATCACATACAGAGGAAAAGACTGACGCTGGCTTGGAATCATTTCAAGGTTGACATGGACTGCCACTGTGGGAAGGCACAAAATCATGTGCAGGTCGCTACTGTCACAAAGCAACAAATAAGAAGGATTGTTAGGTTGTAAATACGTCGGAACCACTTGTGTGGCACTTGATCACAAAACGACCCTCTGGCTTTTAGAAACGTTGTTTTTGCTGAGTGTTTGTCGATGAGGTACATATTAAAAAAAAGTACTGCAAATAATGCATGCGCCTTTGTTCGTTTAGCTTTGACAGTGGCTTAGTGACTGGCTTCTTGAAGGTCTCCCATGAGATGGAAGAGGGTACATATTTGACCACTAAGGTTTTTATCATCTTAAATGTGTGCCTACAGCCTCGTTAACCTGATGGCATAATTGCCTCAGTCATTTTTCAAAAACACAGTCCCGTTGCCTCGATTTAACATTTACACATTACTTTGGCATGGACACAGAAAAAAAAGTTTTTCTTTTGGGGGGTGGGGGTGAAATTGTGACAGTAAACTAAAAAATCCCGAGGCTATTGTGCTAATTGTGCTGTCACGTTAATTTACACGGAACACAAATCTTAACACTCGACTGCCATCTGCTAGCCATAAAGCGCTACTGCACCCTAGTCCGCTTACATACATCAACAATTTCGGGCAACTGTGTTTTACTGTTTAAAACATAATTTCGGAGTGACATTTTTTTTCCTCTGTCACATTTGAATTGTAAGTAAATTTAAAGCTTAATCGTTTTTTTGTGTGTGTACATTTTGAATGTTTCACTTTTCTCCAGGAATTTACAGGACTACGGCTTTATTCCATCCCATAGAGGTCTCGACCTTGAATAAAGTTCTTTGCTCATGTTTAAAATTGATACGCATATACTTTTAAGGAATAAAACCTCTGTACGGTTTTAAAGTAGCACTGTTGGTCATGACAGAGGGCGTTTGTATGTTTTGTTTTAGTTTAGGTGATTGGTGTCAAGAGTTTGAGAATCCAGAGAATCAACTTTACTCCTTGTGGAAGACGGCTTTAAATTGCGATAGACGAAACATTCAAAGGACAGCGCGGTGATGTGACGAGTGCCACCGAACAGGAGAAGTAGGGGGTCGGAAGTGGTGGTGGATCAGGACCATCAATGGTCGAGACTCGGGGGGGTCTCCGGACACCCGTGCGGAGGCACCGAGACCTGGAGGAAACTCCGAGGATCACTTGCCTCTTGCCCGGATGACACCGGCGGCCACCGGCCAGACTCAGCTAGCGTCCGCTAAGCTAACCAATGTCTTCCAAGGAGTGGTAAGAAATGGAGCAAATGACTTGTTGGATTTTTTTTTCATTGCAGCGAGTTTGCGGGACTTGTTAGGGGGTTCTTTTGGCCGCCGGATGGAAGCCGCGGAGCTCCTCAGCTTCGGGCCGTGATTGACAGTTTAAAGAGCTAAACGCTCCCCAGGTGAGACCAACTGGACGGCGAATGCTAACACGGACGAGTGAGGGTTTGCCTCGATAATGATACTTTCGTACCCACGGACCGTACGAACACTTGTTCAACTTTCCGCTAAGTGTTCGTCCAAGCACGGACACTTGTTTTTCAGCTTGTTGTCAATTCTGAAGATGTAAATTAGCATGCTAAATTTCGTCACTGTACTTGTGCACTGGACATTTCGAAAGTTACGTCATTGGGAACACTGTTGGTCAGACTGCACGGGACGGACAAGTTGAGCAAGTTGCTGAACTTGAAAGGCTAATCGACTTGTTTGTTTCGGCTTCTTTTCTCAAGGCTGCAATGGAAGGACTTCACGGCCAAGCTCTAAGCTTGGACCCCCGCAGGCAAGAATTGCTCGAAGCTCGCTTCACTGGAGTTGGCGTGACCAGGGTCAGTGGACTCAATCCACGCGAAAATGTACAATGGCGACGGACATTCTCCAGCTGACAGTATATGCCTCACAACTCTCCTTTTACACATTTCAACATGCACCGCCATCCAAGCACGGACTTCAGAAGTGTCTTTCTCATCATATTTTGGCTTCCCTTTTCTTTTTGGAGCCACATACAGAAGCAGAACTACAGCAAATAGAATGCAAATAAAAACATCTGTTGTGTTCTAAATACAAATGACAGATGACGCAGGGATGTCATGTTCTGTTTTCCAGATCAACGGTGAATCATCCAGCCAGTCTCTTTGCAGCCTGGGCTCCCTTAGCGACAAGGAAGTGGAGGTCGGTTTGCTCCTGTAGGATGGCAGACGATCACTTTCCGAGAGACATGTTGTCGCTCATTCTTGGGTCGTAAATTAGGTGCGGTGGCCACGTTGTTTGGGTACACGCGGACAATCCGGCCTGGAGGACCTACGTTAACATTATACACTCGTGAAAAAAAAAAAAGGTTTTCAGCCAATAGCAGGAGAGGATGTACATGGAAGTGCCCCATGAAGAAACATGATTACGGAATTTTTACAATCAAGTCTCACGGCCCACACCACAAGGTAGGCCTTCTCCAACACTGTTGCATCACCACGTTTCTTTCTTGTGGCTTTTTTTATTTTTATTTGTTGTAGAACTGCGAGGTGACCCAGGCCAGCCCCCACTTGAGGTTGGTGAGCATGAACTTGAGCGCCTTGGTCCACTGCTCCTCTGAGTTGAACTGAGTCTTGATGGAGTACGAGCCGCCGCTGCCGCCCGTGTCCTCGATCTTGCCCTTCTCCACGTCCATCCTGACACCAAGCACAACCGTCGCATTGTCTGAGTATGTAGCTACTCGAGTCCAAGAGACGTCGCGCTGCTCTTTTGCTTGGCTTGTGTTAAGTTTGGGACGCGGCAGAGATGATCATCTAACCTGTACGGAAGGCAGAAGCCCGTGTCGCCTTTTTCCACCTCGTCTTTGAATTGCTGCACACAGTCCAGGAAGGCCACCATGGCGTGGTCAAACTTATTGTCCCAGAAGAACCTCAGGCCACCCGAACAGTACAATGGAAGTTCCTGGAACACAACACGCCCACAAAAAGTGAAGAGCGCGAACCTGGAGAAAATCGGACAGAGTGCCGATTACCTTCGACTTGTCCGTAAGGGACTCCAGGTAAGAATGATTTCCATAGGGCACCAGGCGATACCTAAGTGGAGAAACAAGACGGGATAAAATGGGTCCACTCGTGAAAAAAAACGTGCCCATTTGTTTACTCTCGATAAGAAAGAAAATGAGTGATCTACACATTTTGCACTCTGTCAGTCAAGCCTCACCTCTGGAAGCGCAGCCCCATCTTGTTGGCCAGCGCGTGCAGCAGCAGCACCGTCTGCCCCCAGGCCGCATTGATCTCGTTCCATTCCACGGGCACGCTCGGAAGTCGACCCAGGCGGAAGTTGTTGATGGTGCCAAACTGGCCGCTGTGCCTGGGCGGGGCCGGAACCCCCCTCCCGACGTTGAAAGGCGGAGCGGACGCAACACGTCAGGCGGCGTACGTTGGACCTACCAGATGTGAAAAGTGGCGTTGAAGACGTTGGTCTTCTTGAGTCGATCCAGTTGGATCTGGCAGTAACGCATCTGGTTGTCGACGCTCTTCAGCTCATCATCCAGCTCCAGCTGTTGACGTTTGAACTCGCTGTACTCCTTCTGGTACCTTGACACACAAACTACAGCAGTCAACCTCCCGCTGGAAAACCAAAATGTAGCGCCGAGTACTACCGCTGGCTTCAACCGGCCACTCACTGCAGCTCTTCCTTTTCCAGCTGCTGGGCGTGGCCGCGGCTCTGCGTCAGCTCCTGGGCCACGGCGGCCCGCTGCTCCTCCACGGCCTCCAGCTGCTGCACCAGCGCCGCCTCCTCCTCCTTCAGATGCGCCAGCTCGCCCAGCAGCGTCTCCTCGTCCTCAACCTGCAGCTGCGACAGGAGCTCCAGGCACTGCCTGAACATCCCGCGCAAAAGACGAACTTAATTAAAACGTCAATAGTATGGATCATTATTCCATCGTTACATTGAAATCACAAAGTATCTCGTTGTCCTCTCATCATCAACCTCATTGCCGTCACTCACTTGTAATTCTGACATTCATTCTCGGTGATGTTGAGCTGTGTGTCCAGGTGGTCCAACAGGGTGTCTGTACACTCCTCGCACAGCGGGTGATCCACATCCGTCTGACCGGACATGATGTCAAACAGGTCACTCGTCACCTGCCGCCGCAAATGCAATGGTTTTAAAAGCGGCACGGATGGCGTATCGTGCGGCCATGTTGCGGGCCCGTCACCTTGAGTCTGCGGCTTAGATTTTCCATGCTGCCTCCGTCCGAAGCGTCTCCGATCAGTGTGAAGCTGTTGGCGCTCTCTGTGGACATCATTCTGCTGACAAGGAAACAATTTATCTACTCTGGATATCAAAAGTCTGCATTAAAAATATACAAGAAACTGACACTTAAAGAATGTAAAGAATATTCAATTTATTTATTTTTATGTCAACATGCTCACCGTGCTGGGGGGATGTATTTCCTTGAAACACCGTCTTGCTTGTTTTCTACAAAGGTCTCCTGAAATTCATTTACATTTTTTTTATATTAAAATGAGTGCAGCACAGTTGAGTGCATTTTAATTCAATGTGCATTTCTATTACTTCTGTTGTTGTGTCTCCGCCACAATCCTCTTGTCTGCTGGGCGTGACTGTCAACAACGGAGCTGCGGGGAGCCATGCAGAAGCATCACATTGCCATCGAAGGTCACGTATGAGTCATTGCACAATTGGAGATGCAGTGCATGAATATGCACACACAAAGCACTCTTGAGCATCATCTTCTTTTTTATACCTCCTCTTTGACCGATTTCCATTACAACTATAAGATAAATGACGTCTTAAAACAGCTATTTTGTTGTGGTTTGGCTGACATGTCTTCCTTGCGCTTGTTAAAATATTTAGGTCAATATGGTGGGACTTGTAGTGTAGTAATTTTTTTTTTAGGTATTACTTGATGTGAAATGCTTGACGAACTCTGCGTTACATCTTTGTGTTTGACAATCCATACCAGTCAGTTCGTGGACGGTAACCCGGTCCAGTGCATTGAAGGACGTGTCCAGCTTGAGAGGCTGGCAGCACCGCTGACAAACGAAGCTAACCTGCATCGTCGTGCTCGACGTCTTGGAGCCCTCCATTACTCACAGGTACAAAGAAGGGGGAAATAATATCGAACCCTGCCAAAATCACAAAATGCCACAATCCTAAATACCATTTTGACGCTGTGTTTTAATCCCAAACCCATGCTAAAGTTATCTTGTGGCTCGGGAAGACATGCTAGATCAGTCAATAAAGATGTGCGGTTACCTTAAAACGATTTATACTCATGTAAATATTATTCCCCTGTCGCAGTCGCTGGGTAAGTTCGACGGTCACGCTGTTGGAATAAGAAATACAAATAGACATAAAACCGATCCGTGTGACGTTTGCGCTTCCTCTTTCCACTTCCGTGTTGTTATTTACGTTCTGTACCTCGTGTCCTAAAACTCGTAGAAAGCTTAAGTGCGCCCTCTATAGTTTGGTGAAATAACACAGATTCAAGATGACAAGCAATAAAGAAAGATTTTATTGTAATCGGTGCTCTAGAAGTAGGCAAAGACTTTTAAAATCATTTTATTTGAGTCAGGATGGAAGGAATCGAGGTTGGACGAAAGGAAGAGATAAAGTTGGTTGATACCACAGTACAGGAAGGAAAGAAGGGAGGAATGAAGTACAGTAGTAGGTGATGCATTGACCACCCGATGGTCAGTAGAAAAGCAAAGCAGAAGAAAAAATGATTTGGCCTTTCCGTGGTAGTGTTTAATTTTCGCCCTTCGATAATTAGTTGTGGGGCGAAAATATCCAACGTAAGTTGTTAAGTCGTTTTGTTTGCATTGTAGTAAAGTCGTAATATTGTATTTATTCAACAACGTTCTGGTAGAAAACTACGGCGTTCCCTCATCAAAGCAAACGTCGATTCTTTGTAAGACGAAAAAACAGAATATTGAGACGGCGATTGCTATATTTTTTTTCAAAGTCTGCACCGCCGAACGAACGAAACGTATCTGTAACCGAGCCGTGTTCCAAACTTGTTTTCATGGACTTTTCTGTGAACTGGCTCAAAAAAATTCTACTACGGTAGTACGACTGCCAGTATTTGAAAAAAAAAACAAACATTTTTGATACACAGTCAAAATAGCCGACGCTTGCCTTGACGATTAAATGCTGCAGTTTCACCAACCCACCAAGTGAGAGGCGCTATCGCACACGTAAAGTTGTTGTTCTACAAATAACAGAAGAAGAAAGTTTGCGGGAAAAGCGAAGACAGTGACAGCGGAAGAGTGCAAGAGAAGCCGGTAAAATGGTTCCCAAGTGTATTTCTATCTGTAAAACGCCGAGTTTTTCCGTCATTACTGTGTTGCCATTTTGTTAAATCGGCGACGTCCGTGTAATTCCGACATAGTATGTGTCGTTAAAGTCCTCAGGCTAACGCCACACTCTTACTAAATCGCAGTGGCTGATGTCATAACGCTTAACTAAAACAGTGACGGCATCATTTGGGGAAATTAGTCCTCAGTTATTCAAATGCTACTGACGTGTTGTAGAAACCTAGTAACTGTCTCTTTTGTTACGCTTAGATTAAAAAATAAAAATAAACGACTCCATGGCACCACCCAAACATACCGAGGTGAAAAGAGGAATCGCAGCCCTGTGGGAGACTCTGCAGTGCCCCATATGGTAATTAGCATTAAAGAGCTCATTTAGGCATTACATTGCGTAGAACAGCCAATTTCGACCATATTGCTCATATTTTTTATTTCCTTTCCATAAATAGTTTGGATTTGTTGACTCAACCAGTTTCTACCAAGTGTGACCATCAGTTTTGCAAGTAAGTATCGTTTCATGTCATTTTCACTCCAATGAAGTTGTGTGTGGAAGGGGGGCACCTTCAGTTAACTTTGTTCAATGTTTAGATTTGGAATTTAGTTATTGTTTTAGTCGGCACTTTTTGTCCACCAATTTAGGTTTTGTATGCTGAAGCTGTTGGACAACGCCAAGCAGAGCAGAGCCGACTGCCCGGTGTGTAAAGAAAGAATAACGAAGAGGTTGGTCATATTCACAATAGCAGCAATGTTTGAGAGACGCTGCAAAAATATTCATAATAGGAAGATCTGTGATTAAGCTTGAGACTTGGACAGGGAAGACCTGGCCTCTCAAAGTGTCTCAAACATTTCCTTTTTCGTCCGCACAGAAGCTTGCAGGAGAGTCCGGGTTTTCAGAGACTCGTCACAGGACTGCAAGACTTGATCCAGGCATATGAACAGGACACCGGCACAAATTGTAAGTACCGTGCAGTCCTTTTCTTCGGTGGCTCAAGAGAAACGCAGACACCTGAATGCTTTTTTCATTTCTACATTCAGATTTGACTGGACTGGCCCAGGAAGGAAGAGGAGCTGGGTGAGTGTGCTCCATCGTCATGTTGTGAATCCGATTGCTTTCAATTGGCACTTGTCCTTTGACTGCCGTTGATCCGTTTCCTTCCCGGCAGGCTCAACGATGACAAACGGGTGGATGGGACACCCGACAATGTGGAGGACGTTGAAAAGGCTCCTCCGAGTTCTCACACATCCACAATATCAGGTAAAAGCTTGGCGCTTGATAAATGTTGGTCCTGTCAGGGGTCCATCTGAAGCCCTTGTTGATTTGTTTGTTTGATTTTGGCCACTACTATCCTTGTAGTGTATGGATCAACTCATTCTGGGAATATTTTTTTGCTCCAAATTGGAAAACTGTTGCAATTTGTACTTTTTTTTTTTTTAGCTCTCAATGGATTTGCAAGAGTGATGGGGTTTGGAGATTCCGATCCCGTGGCTACAGAAGGCGAAGTTCAAGATGGCTCTGTTCAGACATCCCAATCCATTAAATTGACGGAGGCAATAGCCAACGCATCACGACTCGCAACTCGTGGGAAAAGGCGAAAGGACCAAGTTGTGCCGGTCGTTTCGGAAATTCAACCTCTAACGCGAATCTCCAGGCCAAAGCGGAAAAAGGATGAAGAGCCTGAGCAGATCTTTGAGAACGAGAAGAAGACATTTAAGCAGCAGGTGCTGGAGTGGCTGGAGTCGGCGCAGCCCGCGGAGGTCGCCCAAGCTTTCGACAATTCAGACAGCTCCGCTTCCACGCCGGACCTCCAGACGTTGGGCGAGAAGGAGCAGGTCGCCAAAACGCTTGAGGAGCAAGTTTTTGGGGTCACCTACACGCGCAAGCAAAGAGGTAACCAAAGAGCCGGCGACAAATCCCGATCACACTCCTCAGAGAAGCTGCCCGAGAAAAGAAAGAAGATGAGCGGCACCGAAGACAACCTTGTCCATCTGGAAGCGCCCGCAAACATGGACATCTCTGAAGAACCAGGAAATTATGAGACTCCGAAGACGGAGCTGGACAAACCTCCAGAAACTGACGAGATGACAATCGTCGGAGCCCTTCAACCGGAACGCAAGCCAACAAAGAGGTTGCGTAGTGCCTCGCGGCTTGTCGACTCTGATTTACAGGCCAAAGCCGAGGCGGAAAGTTCGGCTCCGAAAAAAACGGTCAGGCGGCGAGGCCCCTCGGAGAGAGCCAAGTCGGCCAGAGCCGTGCAACCTCTGGTTCTTGTCGGAGTTCAAGACGGAGGCGGCGACGCTAAGACTACGCTTCCATCGGAGACGGCTCAAGTTCATATCGAGAACTACCCGAGCAGCGAGGACCAGGACGCCGCAGTCACCACGGGCACCGGGAGATCCAGGAGACTTCGCTTGTCTTCCCAGAACGTTCGACAGGGGGCGAGAGCGCCCGGGAAGGACGTCAAAGACGGCGGCGTATCGGAACTTGCGGCCCGCAAAAGTAACGGATGCGTATATGACAAAGACGTCTGTGCAATCGAAAGCATGGACGTCTCCCACCCGGAAACTCCGCTTCAGGGCGTTGGTCCCTCTGAAAGCGAAGCGGGCGCAGATCCTGAGCCCCCTTTGATTCCACCTTGTGAAGGTCTTTTGGGGGCAGCTGCGCAGTCCATGCAGAGCGCCCGGGCGGAAAAGGAGGACAGTCGCGACAGTGAGATGGACATCTCTGAAATCCTCCGGAGCTTCAAGCAGCCCCAAAGGAAGTCCTTCCGCCTCACCCGCCAAAGTGGGAAGAGGAGTTGGAGCCAGGAGTCCGCGCACAGCTCCACAAAGAGATGCCAGCGTTCCAAGCGGCAGCAGGAGCAGAGCACGCAGAGTTCAGAGCTCACGGACCCATCAACCTGCAGCGATTTGCTCCCCCCAACAAATTTGCCCGCAAATAAAATGGATGCCAACGCGATGGCCGCCCCCGTTCTACTCACAAGTTCTCTCAGCAGTGCCCTCAGTCCAAACAAAGTGACAACGCGCGACACGGAAAGTCCTCCGGCGTCCATGCTGCCTCAGGTGGTGGATTCCGGCGTCCGTTTTCACCAGCGCCAGGAGATTCCGGAGAGTCCCTTTGACCCCGCCGCCGCCGACGAAAACCGTTCAGCGAGCGCAACGCGACGCGTCGCAGACGCCGACTGTTCCTCGACTCCGGACGGCCTCGGAGTTCAGCCGAGCCGGCCGCTCCGCGGAACCCAAATGAGCCTGCGCTCGTCCGCCCGCGGCCGTCCGAGCCGCAGGTCGCGGCGCTCGTCCGAGTCCTTGAGCAGCTCCCGAGACGCGCCATCCGCTTTGCCGCCGATCTCCCGCGGGGCCGCCGAAGCTCAGCGACGCAAAGCCGATGATGTCGTCGTGCCGTGTGAGAGTCCAGACTGCGTTACCGCCAGCCAGGCGTCCGTCGACTTGTTTGACTCTCCGGAAGAATGTAAGAAGCAGGCTGAGAACACTTCGCATTTGTCTTTTTTTTTTCAATGGTTGCAAAAAGACTCAATTTGGAGTTCGAATTTAGTGAGTCTAGTTTCTTTTTGCTGACTTTTTTTTTTTTGCAGGTGACGTAGCCGTGAACGACGCAAACGTGTCTGCCGAGTCGTCGCAATTCGCAAGCGAGGTTCTCGTTACGCAGGTAAATATCTTCAAGTGGATAGCAATTGCTAATTGCTAATCTGATTGATGCTCGCTCTTGCGCGTGCGCGAAAGCGAGCTTGCATTCCCAGCTTTTGCCTTCTGTGCCGTTCAATCAAAAGTAAAGGCTCCTCTTGTCGTCCCTCCGTTGGCCAGCAAAAACTGGAGATGCAGAAGGAGCTGCTGAGGCTGGAGAAATTGATGGCGCTGGTGACCGAGGTGCTCCAGGAGAAGGAGGCCAACGCCGCTGTGTGTAAGCGGATGGCGCCGCGTCGCGTGTCGGAATGACACGACGTGTTTCTTAATGAGTTGTCGTTTGCGGCTTTCGTCAGCCTCCGATGCGCCCAAATCGGATCCACGTGACCCAAATGCAAGCTGCCATCCAGACAGGTTGGTCACGCGGGCCGCTTTGGAACGTCGACGGCGCGCGTCCCGACGTTGCCGAGTACATATCCTCGCGTCGCGCCGTTGTTTTGCAGGGAAGACCTTGGCAGAAGCGCAGAGGATCTCGGAAAGCGCGATGAAGAACGCTCGTCGCGGCCCGCCGTCGACACGCGTAAGTTGTATCGCCCTCTCATTTGACTGCCCGTTATTTGACTGAATGATTTCTTTGTTCTCCCGCTTAGCGCCGCACGCGGGACCAGCTGGAAAATGCTGCGGCCATTCGAAGGACAAAGAGAACGCGACTCCCGAGAGAGACGCCGGCAGAGCTAAAATGATCCTGGTCTCGTCTGGGTTGGCGCCCGCCGAGCAGGTGTGTGTTGATCCCGGGGGAGGGGGGACGTGTGACGTGGGCCAATCAGACGTGTCCTTCTCGCAGATGGCGGTGAGGAGGTTTGCTCGGAGAGTCGGCGCTCGTGTGGTTTCCCAGGTGACCGCAGAGGTTACTCACGTTGTCATGTGCACAGGTAACGCATCTGCACCCGCCGCTCGGACCTTCGTCACTGCATCGTCGGACAGTGTGCGAGATTAGAACTTAGAAATCTTACCTACAAAATAAATACCCCCCCCCCCCCTCTGCCCCCTAGATGAACAACTGGTATGTGAGCGTACACTTAAGTACTTCATTGGCATTGCGGGCAGGAAGTGGGTGGTGAGCTTCCAGTGTAAGTAATATATTTCTTTTTCTCATGCCTCCTTCCTGCTTGTTGCGATTTCTCGGGCCCCGTCAAAATAAGAGAGCTTCTCCTTTTCCTCCTTGCAGGGATTGCCGAATGCTTCAGGCAAAAGAAACTGCTGGATGAGGTACGCCCGGGCGCCGTCGTACGTTTCCGCGTTGAATCAAAGCAATCTTTTCTCTGCGGTTCCCTCCATTTGCCTCGTTGTGTGTCGCGTTCGCCTTCCCTCCAGAGCTTATTTGAAGTCCGAGGAGACGTGGTGAACGGATCCCATCACCTCGGTCCGAAGAGAGCTCGCACCACCGCCGACGACAATGTGAGTGCGCAACGAAATTTGGAAGCCCGGGCGCCATTGGATCAGGTCACCCTTTCCCATGTTCGACTCTCAAAGCCCCCGACGAGCCTCAAAGCATCAAAGTGCACACCCTCGTTGTTGGGGGGCTCGTTCGGCATTTATGTTTTTCAAGCGGAGGAAACCGAATTCGGGTTCAAGCGCTTTTTTTTTTTTTACGTCGTGACTTCTGTCCCCGCAGCTTCTCATGAAGGGCTACGAAATCTGCTTCCAGGGACCTTTTGAAAACATGACCACAGGTAAACGTCCACTCAAACCGCAATTTTCACGCATTTTCGGGTTCCGGCGTCAGCTCGGGGTTCTCGGAAATGCTTCCGTTTGAATTTAAAAAGTTAATCCACGTCATGAATTGCTTGACATGATGATTCAGAACGTTGTGCCTGCTAGCACGCTTAGCTTCCATTGCGCCCAAATCTTTGAACGTTGCTCCGTTTGTGTTCATCTCCCAGAGGAAATGGAGTGCATGGTGCAGCAGTGCGGAGCCACGGTGGCCAAAGACCCACTCGCGCTCGACGGCAAACGGGTGAGCCTGTCGTTGCCCAAAAGGCCCGCTCAGATTTTGTGGGATGTCCTTCACGGTTTGAGCGTGGCTCTGTCACTCCTCGGGATTCCATCGCCGCATATGCTTCACGTTCAGGATGGTGTATTATTCAAATCAAGTACAACGCTGCACCTTGTATACGTCAGTGAAGCACTTGCCCCCCACCCCATGCCAACACTGTAATTACGATGACTATTCAGGACTCCCTCCGGCTCCATTTGCAGTCGAGCGTTGGGCGTGCGGATGCTAAAGAAAGCTACAAGTAGCATCAGAGCTGCGTCAATTATTTTTAAAGTCTCTTGTTTTGCTCTTGCAGAAATCCAATCAGCTGGTTATCGTTCAGCCTGGAACGGATCCACGCTCGTACAGCGGTAAGTTTCATATCACACTCGGCGCATTCCGGCAAAAAAAATGGCCAAGAGCAAATGTCAGCTCGAGTCGGGTGAGGTGGCAGATTTGAAGGTCTGCAAAGGGGATGGTTGTTGAAATGAGTCGGGGGGGGGGCGGGGGGGGGGGGGGTTTCTTACCTGGAGACGAACGAACGCTTGATGTATGATGGCGGTGATGTGCCGTTTTGACACCAGTTTGTTTATCTACTGCGCAGATCTGGCAAAGCAGGTCACGCTGGTGAGTCGCGGATGGTTGTTGGACACGGTGGGCACCTACACCCTCCAAGGTTACGCCAACTACCTCATATGAATCAACATGTTTGACCACATTTTTCTCATTGCATCTTCTGTAAAAACATACACACACACTAAAAGACCAGAAACCTGTCAAATGAAGCAAAAAAAAATAAATTAATATTTAAAAAAAAAGTCATATGGCTTTGAAGGCAATGTGTACTGTTGCCCTGCCAACGGCTGCAACCTGAAGAAGAGGGCGTTCGCAAATATTTCTTCTGGAGCTTTGCCGTGAGCGTTTGAAGCCTTCTTGGATTGATTGCATCTGAAAGCCACTCGGAAGAAAACGGTTTGATGACTTGTTCCAAAGTCTCCTGGCTGAGCTGACCATTTGGAGGTTGAAGGAGGATGTCCGTCTGTAAACTGTTGTCATCCAAAATGGATGAAACGCTCGGGAGTTTTGGGAAGAAAATGGCCACTGTGATATGAATGAGTTGAAGAGTTGAAAAGTTGGAGCAATGCGGAAAATCAAGGTGATCTTTGTTTTTGTTTGAATTTCATTGTCACATAGATAACATCCACTTGTTCCTCCCCTTCCCTGTGTGAAACGATATGAAGATAGCGACATTAAGATGTGGGGAATCCTGTTCAAATTCGAACTGTTGTTGTCTATTAACATTTAAACCATTGAATTTGGTCACGTTTAACACTAGATTTTTCAAAAAGACGAAAACTGTCAAAATCGCTTTTTTTTAACAGTTGCCATTCGTTTTGAAAATAGATGATCGGATGCTTGTTTTGATGACAAGCTTTCAACCCAGCCTTTATTCTGAAAACCGGAAATGGTGTCAAACCCCCTCGCCTTTGAAGAACGACCACTTGTCGGGAGCGCACGTTGACGTGACGACGCGCCGTACACTCAAATGGCCAACTTTGTTCCGCGAGCGCTTCCTCCGCCCTCAGCTCACACGAAAACCGACAACCAGTTCGATTGCATGTTTTCTCGCTGAGCCGCGCGCAGGTCCGAGCAGTCCATCGCCGAAAGTCGTCATGTCTGCCCAGGAGGCTCCGCAGCCGCCCCCCGGGGAGCAGCCTCTGCCGTGCCGGTCCCTGGTGCTCACGGGCTACGGGGGCTACGACAAAGTCCAGCTGCAGGTCAAGCCGCTCGGCCGGCCGAAACTGAAGCCGGACGAGGTCCTGGTGCGGGTCAAGGCCTGCGGGCTCAACTTCGCCGAACTGATGGGCAGGCAGGGCCTGTACGAGCCGCTGCCAGCCCCGCCGGTCACCCTGGGCATGGAGGGGGCCGGGATCATCGAAGCGGTCGGAGAAGAGGTGCGGGACCGAAAGGTGAGGACGGGCAAGCGACTTTGCTCATTCTTAAGTACAGCCTGGCAATTTTGGGATATATACTGTGTGTTTGCGAGGAGGGGTGGCAACCCCGTCTTTACGTCAAATTGTGGTTTTGCATGGGGGTTTGGGGGGGGGGTCGACCAAGTTGGAACTTGACAATTTATAGTTCGAAAAATTTGTCTACATGGAAGTCAAATGTGTGAATAAATGTGCCCCTTTGCCTCCAATTCAGCCTAATAGTGAAATGTCGATTCATTTTGTGTTCTTCATCGAAGGCGAATTGCTTTCAAGTGTTCCTATTTTTGTTTTGCATTCATTCGCAGAGTGGGCAAGTGACAGGTCACAGGGCAAGGAGAATTAAAAGTGCTGTGATCAAAGTCGATCGATGACGGGTGTGTTTATCTCGGGTAATAAAACGAGACGCTCTCCAATTTGGTGCCATCGACACCAGTCCAGTTGTTCTGTCGCATACGGATGGCACTTGAAACGTAGTGGGCGAGGGGAAAATAACGGTATTTTGTCGTCGGAACCCTTTTAGGTCGGGCAGCGCGTGATCGCCATGAGCCGCAGCGGCATGTGGCAGCAGCTGGTGGTGGTGAGCGCCGGGCGCGCCTTCCCCATGCCCGAGGGCATGAGCTTCGAGGAGGGCGCCGCGCTGCCCATCAACTACCTGACGGCGTACTTGATGCTCTTCCACATGGCCAACCTCACGCCGGGCAAGAGCGTGCTGGTTCACATGGCGGCGGGTGAGCCGAACGGGCCCCCGCGAGGGCGACGCCTCGGATATTTATGCTGCCAATAACTGATAGTGCTTTGATTAATCATTTGCAGGCCACAGTAACATGTCAATGTTTGTTTTCGAGGACTCTTGATCATGAAACGCAGGTGTATCGAATGAGGGTTGTTACAAATCAAGTGGGCGTGTCCACCGAATGCCGAAACTGTTGCGCCGGCGGAGGTCAGTAAAAAGTCAAGTCTGGCGTACTGCCCGCAGGTGGCGTGGGCATCGCCGCCACCCAGCTGTGTCGGACGGTGCCCGACGTGACCGTCTTTGGCACGGCGTCCGCCTCCAAGCACGACGTCATCGCCCGGGCGGGCGTCACCCACCCCATCGACTACCGGACCAGAGACTATGTGGAGGAAATCCACAAAATTAGCCCACAAGGTCAGTCGCTGCCCTTTCCTGACTTCTGCATCATCTGCTGCGTGTGTGCTTTATTGGAAGAGCCGAGATGGCGCAGGTAGCACATGAGCTGGTCTCGCCTTGGGCGTTCTTCCCATTTTGCGTTCTCCTTTGCAGGAGTGGACATTGTCCTGGATCCACTGGGCGGCGCCGACACACAGAAGGGCTTCAACTTGCTGAAGCCTTTGGGCTCACTCGTTGTATTTGGTGAGCAAAACATTGCCACGGCAAAATCAACAAATCAACCCCCAAAGTTGACGCATGACACCGATTGACAAAGATGACGACGACGACAAACAATTTGCTGAGAACCAGAGCGGGTGCGACTGACTGCCGCATTGAATGGCGCGCGCCAGGTGCCGCCAACTGCGTGACGGGCCAAAAGAGGAGCCTGCTGGCCCTGGCGAAGACGTGGTACAAGCAGCTGTCGATCAACGCGCTCAAGCTGATGCAGACCAACAAGGCGGTGTGCGGCTTCCACCTGAGCTACTTGGACGACCGGCACATCGACGCCGGCATGGCCTCGCTGCTGCAGCTCTACGCCGAGGGCAAGATCAAACCTCGCATCGACTCTTGTTTCCACTTTGAGGAGGTGCGTTGAACGCAAGTGTCGGGAAAACTTGTCCGCTCGGGAAACGTGCCCGGCAAGAATTTATGGAATCATTTAGCCACTCAACGCAAGATTGATCTGTTCCATTTTTGGATATTTGATTTTTATTTTTTCTGGTCTTTCTCCGCAGGTAACAGATGCAATGCGCCGCATGCACGAGCGTCAAAATATCGGGAAGGTCATCCTCCTCCCGGAGCCCAAAAAGCAGAACGATGAGACGCCGGCAAAGAAATGACATCATTGAAGGATGAGTAGCGGCTCATTTTTGTTTTCCCTGCGATGCTTTCTCCAACTACTCAATTACAAGAATTTTCTTTGAACGGTTTTTGCCCTTTTTTAAAACGAGTTATCACACAATGTCTATAATTGTTATCAGCATTTGTATTTTAATTTCTAAAACATATTGAATGTCTTCACTGTATTGCAGTAACTACAATTTTTTTTCCTAAATTGTCCATCCAGTACATGTGAATAAAGGGTTGTTTGACTATATGTGCCCCGGATGACCTTTCCTCAAACGGTTGGGACGACAAGGTTTGAGATGTATTTTGACACTTATTTAGACATTCCCTACGACCGTCTTTATCGTTTGTGGCGAAAATATACTAGACACATGCACGTCCTGTAACCGGTGCAACCAATTTTGTGGAACGAAAATTAGAATTCAAGCTATAACTGTATATAATGCTTCTGATCATAGCGGGACCCCCATTTCAATAACATAACGGGACTAAGTGCGGCAACCCGAACTAATTCCTCGCTGTCCATAACCTCGAAAAGTTTCCACTTCTTTACGGACCATAGCGGAAGTTTCAAATATTTTTATTTTGAAAGTGACGGAAGTGACTTGCCGTAGTACGTCGACCTTGATGCTGTGCCTTTAGGGCAGAATAGCCTGCTGTGAGTCGTTGGCGTCATCATAGATGTACCTACGTCGACTCTTCATTGGGTAGAGTAGCGTACGTCGACGTCGCCGCCATCCTGGATGTGGCCGAGTGGACCGCTGGACTGCCTCATTCATAAAATAACTGTTTTTCACAAAACCATGTTGTCTTTCACAGGTAAGACTGAGTTGTGATTTTCCATTACTTTGGACGGCATATGGCCTTCAGAATGTATTGATTTTGTGACTTTATCAAATCACTGTCAAGAGTTATGTGATTTTTTTCTTCCTGAAAGCGCTTTGTAGTTTTGGTTGAAGTTACACTACATTTAATGTAGAATGACTTTTAACTTAGTTGGCTACATCTGCCTAGTAACTTGTCCAACGCTGTTGAAATAATTGTCTTGGTCCCGATTAACGGGGCGACTCGCCACATCCAACATGGTCGACGAGTTACGTATCGTGGAGAGCTCCATCGCGCTCAATGTTTGTGTATGTTTAGAACTGCCGCCGCCTCCCTCCAGCGAACTGCTGCAGCGGTGGCATAGAGCCTGTTAACAGATCCTGTTGTCCCTGGGATGCGGCTGCTGCCTCGTCGGTAAGGGCCTCTTTCTCTCTCGCATCTCTTACCGCCTCCGCTTTTAATATGTCCATAGCAAACCAACACGTTTGCGTGTGTGAGGCATGAGCCCCCTCTCGGCGACCAACGTTCGGTTTATGATGACTTTCACCGGTGACCCCGTATGCCAAAATAGCGGCACTGTGTTATAATTAGAGTGTGCACATATGTCCGCGACATACTCTCTTGTCATTCATTCATGAACGAGTGGACTGTCATATCTTCACTTAGGGGTTGTCAAAACGAGGGTGGGCTCCATCCAATTCGGTCCACTGTTCAATTTTATTTTTATTTTTTGGGGGCGGGGGGGAGCGGGGGTCACCCATAGGTATTTTTAACCCTGTAAAATTCATTATTTTCCATTACTTATTTGCACTTACGCTTCGTCATGAATGTGGACCCATAACAAAATTTCCACGACTCTATCGCTCTTGTCCCCGTTTTTATGTTGCCCTCTGGTCCTGATGTAGTCCATCTTCTGCCCCACTTCTTCCCCTTATCTGCAAAAACAGCTCTCAAACTCGAGTCAGTTGTGACACGCGCCGCCGCTTGCGTAAGGGCGTGCGCGACTTTAATTTCTGTTAGATAAACAAAGTACTGGCAGAAGACGCATTCCATATGCAGCATTCTTCAGGCACTGAGGTTATGGCGGGATCATCATTAAATAAATAAATACATAAATTCCTTTCCTTCGCCTCCCCGTGTGTCAACACGACTCCTTCTCATATCATTTGCATGTTTTGGCGTGTCCTCAGCCGGGTGCGGTTCTCTGGTGGTTGTTGAGTTGAACTAATAAAAAGTGGTCTTTTCAGGTGAGTTGTATTTGATTGGCTGCAACCTGAAAACTTTGATTGGCTGCCCGTTGCTGGGGAAACATTGTCAGGCTCGCTCATAAGTGTCCCAAAGGGCAACAAATTTCGCAGCAGATTGAAATGTGTAGCAAACGGCATCACGGCACAACGGAATCGCTTTATTTCTCCCTTCTGCCGAACACGTGGAAGTAGGCCAGAGTTCAGTCCTAACTTCCCAAAAGGCCAATGGATTTCGAAACTGCATGAGATGTCGGTTTCTTTGAGCAAACAAAGGAACCGTAATCAACGACTTTGCCGTTAAAAGTATGTTTGGACGTGGTTGATGGGCTCCTTGTTCCTTGGCAGAATTCGGGGGCTCCAAACTTAGCCCCCGTGACAGCCGATGGATTTTACGTGTTGGCTTGCTAACAGACGTAGCAACGCGAGTCACCGGGAATCCCGTATTTTTTGTGCAGGTTTGAGTGGCCGCTCGTTGCACGGGAGAAGTCGCAGCCCTCCATCGTAACGCCACCGTTGGCCAATTGACCGGCGGATTCTAACGCTAACACTTTGTTCGCAGTGAGCCGAAGGAGGAGCGAAGATGAGCGCGCCGCCTCAACCGCGTTTCCTGGTCCTGTTCGACTTTGACGAGACCCTGGTGAACGAAAACAGCGACGACGCCGTGTTGCAGGCTCTGCCGGGCCAGCGGCTCCCCGACTGGTTGAAGAGCGGCTACCGCGAGGGCCACTACAACGAGCACATGCAGCAGATTCTGACCTACATGGCCGAGCGGGGCGTGTCGCGCGACGCCATCCGCTCGGCCGTGGAGAGCATCCCGCCGGCGCCCGGCGCCCTCGCCCTGCTGCACTTCCTGCAGGGCCGCCGGCGCGACTTTGAGCTGGCGGTGGTCTCGGACGCCAACATGTACTTCATCGACACCTGGCTCGAGTACGCCGGCGTGCGCCATCTCTTCCGCAAGATCTTCACCAACCCGGCCAGCTTCGACGCCGGCGGCCGGCTGGCGCTGCTCCCGTTCCACGCCCACTCGTGTCCCCGTTGCCCCGACAACATGTGCAAGCAGGTCATTCTGAGGGAGTACCTGGCCCTGAGGCAAAAAGAGCGCGGCGCGCCCTTCCAGCAGGTGTTTTACGTCGGAGACGGCGCCAACGACGTGTGCCCCTCGCTGGCCCTGGGGCCCCGAGACACGGTCTTCCCGAGGAAGGACTACCCGATGCACGCGCTGCTGCAGTCGGAGGGCGCCAAATTCAAGGCCAACGTGGTTCCCTGGACCAGCGGCCAAGATGTCGCGGACTATCTCGAGAAAATCGCGGAGGAGAGATGATCGCGGGCGTGACGGCAAAAGAACCGCGACAAAGGTGCTGTGATCGTATGCAATAGATCGGAGAGAAATCTCCCAAGTGTTCGGAAAACAAAAAAACGACAAGCTATGTCGAAACAAGAACAAGTGTTAGGTACTGAAGCAGATATGCCAACTGAGTTTGAATTTGACCTCTCGTGGTAAAATCAGACACTGAATTTTAGAAAGCATTAACATGTTATTTATAAAAAAAATACGAACATAAAACAATTTAGCGTTTTTAATTCTCTTTTTTATGAAATGTGACAGCATTGTGTTGGATCTATAAGGGAAAGCACATTTTTTTCTCCCCCAACCCCAACCCCACTACTTTGCTTTAATGAAGCACCGCGTACCCCTGCTCGACTTTTCCTTTCCTTTGACTTGCCGTATTTGGATTTCGAAAATGGATGGAACACAACATTGTAACAGGAATATAAAAGCCATCATATCATCAGTCACGTTCTCTTGAGTGCTTATTCCCGTCTTGTCAGCCACTAAACACGCACACACACAATTTTTTATTACATCTCATATATATATATTAAAAAATAAATCCAGTTTTTCCGCGCCACCTAAGTATTGAGAATTCATTTTTTGTAGGCGGCACTCCAATGCAACATCGTGCCGGAAGTGACGACGATCCGCCAGTGATGTTTTTTTTTTTTTTGAAAATCGGCGGTAGCCCGTTTGTCCGTCGATTTTTGTGGGGTCTTTACCTAAACCAAAAGTCTTTAAATACAAACTTGGCAAAGGTAAGTAGCGCAGACTTAATTTCTCCTGCTGGCACTGAATATACCGGGGTCCTAAACAGACCGGTTCCGTCTTGTGAATTTGACAGACGGGGCTTGGTTTGTCGAAGTTGAAGCTAACGAGCTTAGCCGCTCTCAAGCTAGCACCGAGTTGGCTGGATTTGTCGCGTGGCGTTACTTTTTAAAAACACAGATTAGATCTCAGACTAAACCTCAAAATGATCCAAATACCCTCACACGCACACAGACGTGACTTGGATGTCATATTCTGCATGCCTAATATGTCTGCTGAGTTTACAGTACTTGACAACCATTTTGGCTGCTGTGTTGTCTCGAGGAATGACATTTTGCAGGCTTTTTTTCCTATATTAACTTCCAAGTCATTAATAAATGGTTGATCATTATTACTATTAATGAGGATAAAATGTAAACAATGGTAACTCTGTATTTGAAGTGCGTCGCAAATCAAAAGGTCGACAAGCTTTTGACAATCGCATCAATTGACAGCTATTTTTAATCATCGATGAACCGTAACAGACATTAACTTAGAATATCTTCCGACTGTCAGCAGCAAGCAGTGTCAGCGAATATGATCAGATTACTGTCGTCTTCCGTTTCAGTACCGTAATCCGTTTTACAACTTCAGACTTGCCCCAAAATGTGTTCATTATTTGGATAACTTGAGAAGGGCACAGGGGTTGACAAATGACCGTGTGTATCATGTTAAATGTTTCTAACTTAACCCTGCACCATCAGGAATATCATGCTGCAGCAGTGTGCAGAGCAGCCAGGACTTTTGGGAAAACTTCATCCCGGGGAGAAGAAGCTGGAGGGGAAGACCTTCTATTTGGACAATGTGAAAAAACGTCTCGCAGCCCTGCTTTTGGAAGCCATCGCTGTCCTTGGAGGGGTACGTCACATCTCTTACGATGTTCACCGTATGCGTAGAGGGCTGTCACCACCAGAAACGACTGAGCCTTTCTTTTTTCTTCTTAAAGAGTGTGGAGAGCTTCCTCCACAGAGATGTGAGCTTTGTGGTGACGGGACGTCAGGTGGGCTTGGAGGAGAAAAAGCTTGCAGGAAGCGGGAGGAGCGATGAACCCCGGCGGCCCGTCCAGCAGCGAGAAGGTGGTCTCAATGACGGCGGCAAGCGGCGACCAGGAACTCTTCGGCCAGCGGTACGACCGCGATTGTTTACTCATGCTCATGACAGAACTGCAGTCACTCACCACTTGTATGGGTTAAAAAAGATTCAGTGTCAGTCGTCAGTGTTTTTGACTGTCCAACTGTGTTCCCCAGGCTTGCGGCAGCCGAGGAAAAGCCCTGCTTGAAAAAGCCATTCGCAACAACGTCAGTCTCCGATCAACAGACTTTTACATCTTTGCCATTTTGTCCTGATCAGAAATGTGATCTTATTTTGTAGGAGCGGCTGCAGGCGAGCAATGTGCTGTCAAACGCCCGTTCGTGGGGAGTGAGCATTGTTCATGCGGACGGTATCCTTCGCCGTGCAATGGAGCAAATGAATGCGAGTGGCAATGAACCTGAACTTCCAGCAGGTGGCGCCTCGCGAGTGCTTATTTCAAGGCGCCAGCCAGATTTAGGCGTCGAAGATGATGATGGTGAAATGTTTGATTTGCCTTTGAAACGAAGTCTTGCTTAACGCTGCCGGCCTTAGATGTTCTCATTTACCTGAAGAAGCTGAACCGCGAGTGTGCCCTCGTCAGACCCAGCAGAGCCGAGGTAAGCGAAGTAGTGAAAGATATTTTGAAAACAAACAGCCGGATGGATGTACACGAGAACTCTAAAATGTATGGGGAGCCAGTGAAGGGAAGCCAGAGTAGGAGTGCTGCGCTCCCCCCTTACGAGTAGCGATCAAGAGGCGCGCAGCAGCGTTCTGCGCCAACTGGAGATGTGACAAGGGCATGAGTTGCAAAAGGAGGAATTTGGAATTCAAGCAACATTCCATCCATCCAACTTTGCGGGTTCCGCTGCTGCGGTTGGCTGTAAATGACTAACTTGGAGGTCTTGACCTGTCGGGGGAATCGTTCTTATGATTGCTGTGTGTAAATAAGTGAATGTGCGGGCTTTTTTTGCAGAGGACTTCCAGCAGGCAGCCCTCTTGCCGTGGTGTCAAAGGTCAGCGAATTTGTCCTAAATAGGCTGACGCAGTCAAACGCACTCTGATTTACGTTCGTGTCTTGTGCTTTGCGTTTGACAGCCGCGCCTCTGAGATCTCCTTTCCTCAAAATTGAAGACGTCAGCAGGTGAGTGTGATGCGAGCATACGGCGATCACGGGACCCCTCGCGAGTCCCAAACCCATTTGAGATGAAAGGAGTAGACCACGCGGCGTTGGAATGGAGAGGTTTCGGCTTTCCTCAGTGTGCCTGCTGACAAGGAGCAGAATGGAACGGAACATGACGACCTTGCGCCCCCGCGGCAGGGTGCCCCGAACGCTGAACCCGGCCGGATCGCCTTTCTCGTCGTGCTCCCGCCGGCGACGCGTACACTCTTGCGACTCTTTTCATTTCGCCTCTCGACCGTGCTAAATGAACCGCTCTCCCTTCATGCATGTCCAATGCGAGGGGATTTTTGATGAAATGTGCGTTGAGATTGAATCGGCGCTATTCATTGACCAAGTTGCCCTTTTCAGTCGTGTGAAATCTCACTGCATCGTTCGATAGTCATTTGAGTGGTTTCAAGACGAAAGTCGCTCTCGTTTCATGCAACCAGGAAGTACAAGCCCCTGCACGTGCAGTCCATGAGCTTCCCCTCCTTGTGCTACTTGGGACGGGTCAGTCCCTTCGAGCCGCCGCCTCCTACTCGCCTTGAGAAGACGGCGAAGCGATCGGGGTTGGTCCGGCAAATTTGCTCGCCTACCTCATGACGAATCCCTCCGCGGATGTGTAATGACGCTTGTGTTTGTGACCGGCAGGCCAAAGAGCAAAGTGGAATGCGGCAGCGAGGACAAGTCTCAAAGTCTGTCGCCGTGGCCCCCGCGCAAGAAGAACGTCTCTTACTGTGAATGTTGCCTTCAAGCCTTCGCTAACCTGGCAGAGGTGAACGACTCGTTTCCGACACGTCGGCGTGACGTCTCGAGACTTGAGCGATTCCGTTTGTCTTCCGCAGCACTTGCGGTCCGATCGGCATCGCGCCTTTGCCGCCGAGAGCTCCAATTATGCCGCCTTGGAGCATCTTGTGCTCAAAATGGTTCCCGCGTTTGACCTCGGTTCTTCCGAGCAAGCTGACGAAGTGCCGAACAGGTACGTGGTGTCGCCGCGACGTCCGAGTCGTTCCGTCCTGGATTCCAGAGCTCGCTGTCGTTTGTCTAATTTGTCCAAATTGTAGGCCGCCAGATGCTGCGCCCGTGCCGGCCCATTGTGAACTTGTGCATCTGACCGACGCCGAGATGGAACGTGAAGTTGGGGCCTTGAAAAGACGATCCTCCTCCTCCATCCCGGCTCTGAATTCTTCTCCTCTTCGGTCCAGGAAGTCACCCGACAGAATGGATCCCGTCCCCAATCCGACCCCGAAATCAGCTGACATCCAGTGCCCCAAAGCCGATGACCTCGCCCGTACTGCAACCGGGCCCTTCCCGGTTTTCAACACGGCGCCGCAAGGCCTTTCTCCTTTGCCGCCCTCCCCCCGGCCCGCTGCGCAAGATCCGGCCTTTGACCCGTACTCCGTGCCTCCGGTCCTCAGCCCGCAAGTCTTCACTCCCGACGACGCGGAGACCCGAAGTCTATACTCGGAACCTCCCGTCCTCAGTCCTCAATATTATGACGGTGAAACGGGGACCAGTCAAAGTGGGTCTGAATCGCTTCCCATCTCCTCCCTCACATTTCCTTCTGCGCTTGCGTCCGGTCCGGAAGAAGCGAAGGGTTCCCGTCCGTGTCCCACCGAGCCCCCGCGTTGTTTGAAGCAATCTCCAAACCCCGACAAACGGCCTCGGTGTTCCAGCTGCGACCGCAACCGCAGCAAAAGGAAAAGAAAAGATGGCGAGGACATCAGTGAATCGGAAAGTCGCGTCTTCACCCGGGAGGAGTGGCGTCTTTCCCAGATGACCTCTGTGGTTCAAGAAGGCAAGTCAAATGCAAACGCCTCTCAAACGGCCAGCGGGGCTCTGGCGCGAGACGGACGACCCGTCTCGCCGTTCAAACTGTTGGGTCACGGCGTTGAAACGGGATGGTCGCCCGCTTCAAAGACTCCTTTGCGTTTCTTCGGACAAAACTCCCAACAATCTACCTCGGTGCGCATCGACCCCGCGCTGATCCCCGACGTAGGCCGCCTCTCCCCGTCCTCGTCGGAATCGGACTGGGACCGCGAGCTGCCCTCGGGCCCGGGCCACGCGGCCGCCGCCGCCGCCGACCTGGACACGGATTTCATTCACAGGCCGTGCGCGTGGATGAGCGACGGCAGCTACGAGTCGCGGCTGCACAGCGCCCTGCGGCCGGCCACCCCGGCGATGCAGCCCTCGACTTTCTCCAGGACACTGGTGCAAATTGTCGAGGTACTTCACTGACTGCACTTTTAGCGACTTGGAACGCAGCACGTTTCTTTTTGAAAATCATTTTTGCCATCTGCCAAACTACTGCCAGTCTTCTCATACTGACCTCCGTCTTCCGGCAGCTTCACGGGAAACCGAAGCCCCCCCTCCCTGAAAGGGGCATTATTCAGTTACTTGAAGTGCTTTGGCGTCGATGTTTTGATGGTCCGACATGTAAAGCGCTTGGGAAAGTGCAGCCCCTTGCACTTGCACCGAGGATAGGATGGGATCTTTATGGGAATTCGAAATGCCATGTGTTGTTTTTAAATAAATAGTTTTTAAACGACTGATTTCCCGGCTGTTTTCAAAATAAAAGTACACATGATTTACCTGCAGAAAAATGGCTGACTCAGCCGGAGAGTAATGATAATAATCTTGATGAATTTTGGCCGTCGAAGGAGATTTTTGTGCTTTGTAAGTGCTAGAACTAAACATGTAAATGATTAAATGTACAATAGACCAACGAATAGCATTTGATCAAAAGGTTTGCCTTTATATAACAACTTGGCGGTTGTAAAAGAAAACACCGTGATTCAAGCGTTTATTTGAAGCTTTTGAAAGGAATTTCACAGGTCCCGCCTTCTTCTCGCTTGCGCTGCACCAAGACGCGTTCGACTGACTACTGCCCCCAAGAGGCTGGAGGACCGAAACCCAGCGGCCACTCTCCTTGCCGCTCGGTGGGCTTTCCATAAGGAGCTCCAAGTAACTTCCTCCGCTCACGTTGTCTCTCACCTGAACACGGTAACGGACGCGCGCGGTCGAAGCTGTAACGAGCCTTTTGCATTTTCTGCCATGGACCCCAACACTTGAGTGTTGTGGCGCCGGATGCGAGCGCTCCAAACGGCGTCCACGGGGCACCGCGTTCTTTCGGGCTGGCGGCCGTCCGCCGCGCTCCGGTTACCCGCCGCCTCCCGCTCGCCCCCTCGACGGCGCCCGCACCACCCAGTAGGACAGCGGCGGGACTATGCGAGCACCATGCGGGCTGTGAGATGTCTGCTGTTCGCCGCGGTGTTTGCACGCTGTTCCGTGACGGGTGAGCGTGGCTTTTCTTCGGAATTGGCATGACAGTATTTGATGATGTGACACGCTTCGTTTCGGATGAATTCCAAACTCTCGTTCAAAACGTTGCGTTGTTTCCCGTAGACGCTCGCTGCGTCGTTGTGGATTTCGAATCGATTGACTTTATTCTCTCCAAGCTTGGGTTTTTTTGGACCCAGCAGGTTAGGTTGAAGGGCTTACGATGTTATCACCTCTTTCTCTGAACTTGGATTTCATTTTGGCTAGTGCACTTCGGTTCTCCATTTCACACTGTAAGAAAATAACAATAACAGACACAGATGTCCCTGACAGGTCTGAGGGAGGGCTGGCAGCCCCCCACCAAAGATCTGGTGCAACCCAAGAGGCTCCTGCAGCAGATCCACTCCCAGGGCGAGCTTCTCCACAGCCACCTCGACACCCGTGTCCAGAACCCCTCTGGGGCGGCGCAGGTTGGTGAGCACCCCCCCCCCCCCCAGCTTTTTTTGTGGGCCGCCCCTATTTTGTGGCTGTTGACCATTTTCCTCTCGCCCTCCCATCAGCCCGTGCACTTGGCCCGGAGCAGCTTCCGGGTGGAGGCCTTTGGCAACTCGTTTATCCTCGACCTGGAACTCAACCAGTAAGTCGAGTCACTCCATCCACTCGACGGCGTGTGCCCAGTATTGACGTTATCGTTGCACTGCCGCCAAAACTACGTGTTGAGTGAAGGCCGTAATCAAATGACACGGGGCCCCCCCGTCTTCTCGTCCTTCAGTCATCTCCTGTCGACGGACTATGTGGAGAGACACTTTGAAGAGGACGGGCAGCCGTCCCAGATTAAGGTAAGTGCCCCTCGCCAAGGACATGAAGCGGCATGTGGCCAAATGGCCAACGGACACCCAAACAAACGAGAGTGCCGTCTTCCCGGGTGTTCCCCCCCTGCCCCAGCGCAGCCGACCAATCGGTGGACGGTTGTCATGGTAATCGGCAGCAAGCAACGGTGGCTCTGCTTTCCGTGAGGGTAATTCAAATCGACTCCATTTTTCCCGGAGCGACACCAAGTCTGACCATTCCTCTACAGGGTTTGCCAAAAAAGGTTTTCAACTTGTAGAATAATCATGAAGACTAAAGAACATCTTCCCCGAGGCACGCGAGCACGGCTACGTTGCTTTTCTCTTTGCGCCGCATGCTAATGCGCTCGGAATGGCCGTCCTCTGCGCTGACAATGCGTCGGACTGATTGACGAGGGCTGAGTGTGCATCACGATGGAATGCATTTCTGCCCTTGCCGGTGTCCATTAGACGAACAACGCGCCATTCAATGAGGAGTGCTGCGTCGGGCAATTTCAGTGCCTCGATTTCAGGGAATTGAAACGAACACCATTGAGAAGCAGATGAACAATCAATCACTTCTTGATCCAAATCACTTCATTTTTACATGGGGGGGGGCAAATTCCACCAATGTTGGAGTTTTTTTCTTCTTCTTTGTCTACAGGGAGGAGAACACTGTTACTATCACGGGCGCGTGCGAGGGCTGCCCCGATCCTGGGTGGCTGTGTCCACCTGCCGCGGCCTGTGGTGAGACCCCCCCCCCCCCCCCCCCCCCGACGCTGGACTCTGTCCAAAGAAAGAAATCAAACAATTGGATGCTAATGCTGCAACCCCCTCTCCACTTTCAGGGGGATGTTCTCCGACGGGAACGTCTCGTACGCTATCGAACCCGCGGCTACTGGCGAGGTGAGTTAGCATCGAAGAAGCATTGGAGCGCTCCGCGGGCGGCGTGAAGTATTCCGAAGCCGTTTCAGCGGGCGAGGGAATTTCAGGAGCAAGAGGAGAGGGCTGGCTTTTTTTTTTTAGGACCTTCGCTGTACTTTGGCGAGGTGCGATTGCCCACTCGTGAAAAGTGGAAGCAAGTGGCGTGACAGAGTGCAAGAGCTCCATTTTGCTTCGGTAATGGAGCTCCGTCCCATCGACCGGGGAGGCGGATCAATAGCGGGCCTTCTTCAGCCCACTCCGAGTCGTGCCCTTGCCTTTCTTTCCATGTCAGAGTTCCATCAAGTATTCATCCCCGGCTCCAGTGTGCGAGTGATCTGAGCGGGCCGCCGAGTGATCGGTTGATGAATTATGCATGGGCCCGGCTCGCCTCGCCGAAGCTTTTCAAGGACTTCCGCTCAGGGAACATTTGAGCCGTTTACCTCCAATCCGGTCCAACTCCTGCTTTTGCTCTTGCAGGCGGACCACGTGGTGTATCGCGTGCCTCTCGCCGACTTCCTCCTGTTTCCGCCTCCAGGTAGGACCGCCACCGCCGCCGTCGCCACCGAATGCGGAGAGAATTGGCCTTGGTGCGAATGCAGTGGCCATTCCCCCATCCCGTTCCCGCCTCCTTCTTCCGCGGCTCGCGTGCTATTGATTTCGCCAGCGCAACCAAAATACATAGCCGATGACTAAGCCCTCCCTTTCTGCCGCCATCTGCGTTTCCCAGCGAGCGGCGTGAACGGCGGGCGGACGGGCGCCGGTGGGGGAGACGCGAAGAGGCGGGACAGAGACGAGCGGCCTGCGCCGGGGGCAAAGGAGAAGCTCGCCAACGGCGGCGGACGAGCAAAACGACAAGTTGCTTGTTTATATTCTCAAAGTTGTTTTTTCATTTCATTCGTCTCTCTTCGGTCCGATGCAACAAATGAATGGCCGACTTTGGGAGGGGGCGGTTAGGACGCGTGAAATGGCAATGTTGAGGGCAACAATTGCTTTTCAAGATGGCTCCGCCTCCTTCCCCAAATTTAAGAGCGGCGGCTTTCAAACCTCTTCGTCCCCCGCAGGCTCGTCAGGGTCAGCGCACCGTGCAGACGGAGACCAAATACATCGAGCTGATGGTCGTCAACGATCACCAACTGGTGAGAGCTTTTGGAGCCTCGCCAATGAAGATGACATTCGGCCACTGGCCACAATTTTGTAACGCGCCGTTTCTTCGCTCCAGTTTGTCCAACAGCGTCGCTCGACCTCTCAGACCAAGAACTTCGCCAAGGCGGTGGTGAACATGGCCGACGCGGTGAGTTGCTTTTCCCCCGTGCATCAATAATATATTGATGCCGTTTATAAGAATAAGAATTGCTGAGTGGAGTGATCCGGTCCTGCCATAAATGGTAGTGGGGGGGGCAAGATGACGAAAAAGCACTGCTCATGTCTCGGTGAAACTCCTCAACTCATTTCAACGTTGGCCTGCGCACAAGAGGTGCAAATGGTGAAAGACAATGGTGACTGTGGTTAACCCTGCGCAGATCTACAAAGATCAGCTCAACACGCGCATCGTACTGGTCGCCATGGAAACCTGGTCCATTGAAAACCGCATCTCCGTGGGCGACGACGCCCTGCTCACCCTGCGCGACTTCATGAAGTACCGCCGGGCAAGCGTCCGCGAGCGCTGCGACGCCGCGCACCTCCTCTCGTAGGTTTTGGCGCTCGTGTCCCACCTCTCCCGCTCGAGCCTGACTTTCCTCGTGTCTCCTCGCAGCGGGAGGACCTTCATGAGCAGCCGCAGCGAGGCCGCCTACATCGGCGGAGTCTGCTCACTCAGCAGAGGCGGCGGCATCAACGAGGTGACGCCTTCCCAACGTCCTTATTTGTCCCGAACCCGAGCTAGCTAACTCGCTTCGTGCGTTCAGTTTGGCGCCGTGGGTCCCATGGCCATCACGCTGTGCCAGAGTCTGGGCCAGAACATCGGAATGCTGAGGAGCAAGGACAGGCCTGCCGCAGGTCAGCTAAGTGGCCTCGCGTCACGTTTTGTAGGCATAAAAAGCAGGATTAGAAGATCACCTTTTTCCATGAATTGTAAATTAAAATAAAGAAATTTGGAGGCGGATTGACTCACCACTCTAGTTTAGAGCAACGTGCCTTTGATTTGTTTGGCCAGGAGACTGCAGGTGTCCAGACCCTTGGTTAGGATGCATCATGGAGGACACCGGGTGAGTACACAAAACAAAAAGCTCTCGTCTTTTCTGCCCAACAAGTGTAAGTACAAACTGCTCTGTGGGGTTTTTTTTTTTTTGGGTCACTCAGCTATTACCTGCCCAGGAAGTTCTCTCGCTGCAGTGTGGACGAATACCTGCGCTTTCTGCAGCAAGGCGGCGGCAGCTGCTTGTTCAACAAGCCCAGCAAGGTGAGAGAGAAAATTCTTTCAAATCCTGGTGAAACGGTGGCGGCGGAGCACAGGCTGACAAAATGAAGCGCCACTTCTCATCTCGATAGACTTGATCGATTGTTCCTTGGCAGCGAGGTACCACAAGATGGCGCCAAAGCAGTGGTTCTCTATTAGACGCGCCTTTGGCGCCATCTTGTGGAACGGAAAATAAATTGTGATGGAACTAAAACCGCCATGGAACCTTGCAGCTGCTGGACCCACCCGAGTGCGGCAACGGACACGTGGAGCTGGGCGAGGAGTGCGACTGCGGCACGCTGGTGGTAAATAGCGTACTGGCTGCGAGCCCGCACTCTTGTCATCGTCCGCGCACGCCAAAGTTGCCTCTCGGGTCTCGTAGGAATGCGCCCGCGACGGGGCGAACTGCTGCAAGAAGTGCACGCTGACCCACAATGCCATGTGCAGCAACGGCCTGTGCTGCAGGGACTGCAAGGTTAGTTGCTTCCTTTTGTTGTCGTGAAATCGCCATCCGGAGACCCACGAGTTTGTCTGTCGGCGTCGCAGTACGAGCTGAGAGGCGTGACGTGTCGCCAGGCCGTCAATGACTGTGACATCCCAGAAACCTGCGTAGGGGATTCCAGCCAGGTATGAAAATGTCACCATCTTCAAATAGGGTTACGTTCATTTTTTTTTTTTAAACGACTCAGACATGACACAGGAAGAGGGGTGTGTAGACTTTTTCTCTCCACTCTCCTCTCTCTGCCCGACAGTGCCCTCACAACGTCCACAAACTGGACGGCTACACGTGCGAGGCCGGCCAGGTAAGTCGGCCTCCTGCTCAGCGGGCGTGTCCCCCACTTTGCGCCATCGTGAATCATGACCCCCCCCCAGGGCCGCTGCTACGGAGGCCGCTGCAAGACCAGGGACAGCCAGTGCAGGAGCCTGTGGGGCTACGGTAAGGAGAAGGCAAAGAGTCCAATTTGCAAGAGTTATTTTTCATTCCTCACCCCCACCCCAGACGCTGCTGACAGGTTCTGCTACGAAAAGCTGAATTCCGAGGGCACGGAGAAAGGGAACTGCGGCCCGGCGCCCGGCGGCCACGGATGGATGCATTGTAACAAACAGTGAGCGAGACTTTGTTCAAGAATGAATTGCATCCATTTTGGAAGTTATCCAAATGCCTTTTCTACCCCCCACCTCCCTTTGGCAGGGACGTTCTGTGCGGTCTGCTGCTGTGCACCAACGTGACCGAAAAGCCGAGCATGGGCGAGCTGCGGGGCAAACTGACCGGTTTGACCGTCCACCATCACAACAGATACCTGGACTGCAGGTGAGCGTCGCCTCCTTTCCCCGTCGTCCGTCTCCGTGAATGAAGACATGGCTCGTGCAGCCTTCTTTGTTTTTGGGGGGCCGGATACAAGGGGCGGTCACGCGGTGCTGGACGACGGCTCGGACCTGGGCTACGTGGAGGACGGAACGCCGTGCGGGCCCAACATGATGTGCCTGGAACGCCGCTGCCTTCCGGTGGCCGCCTTCAACGTCAGCGCCTGTCCCGGCTGGTCCGCCTCGCGCAGCTGCTCCCATCACGGCGTGAGTGAGATGGACACGCCCTCTGGTTTCGCGTGAATGGCGTTTGACCTTTTGACCCCTTGCAGACGTGCAGCAACGAGGTGAAGTGCATCTGCGATCGCGACTACACCGGGAAAGACTGCAGCGTGTTTGACCCCGTTCCCATTCCCACGCCGAACGAGGGCCCGGAAAAACATCAAGGTCATTTCAGCATCGTTCTCGTCCGTTCCGTGTTGCGCGATTTGAACGCATCGGGAGGAATTGGGGTGTCACGACAGAGCGTAGATATTTACACGGACGCATTTTGCGCAGGTCCGAGCGGCACCAACATCATCATCGGCTCGGTGGCCGGCGCCATCCTCCTGGTGGCCATCGTCCTGGGAGGCACCGGATGGGGATTCAAGTAAGAGCGCTCGCCATCTCTGAGGCTGCCCGAAAAGGTGCTTCTTGAGGCGTGCTTTGATTTGAGCCCTCACCGCTGTCCCCGTTTGTTTGTGTGTGTGTGTGTGTGTGTGTGTGTGTGTGTGTGTGTGTGTGTGTGTGTCCCTCCTTCCCCCATATTGTTGCCTTCGTCCTTGCGGATCCAGAAACATCCGGAGAGGAAGGTACGACCCCGCCTTTGAGTCCTGAGCGCGCAAGTACTTAGTCACCAGTCGTCCGTTTGTGAACATGCCACATGAGTGCGGCTGTCTTTGTTGACGTTTTGGCTCTTCCCACGTTATTTAAAAAAAAAACTCGTAAATGAATCGGGGAGGGAAAAAAAAGAGCAGGCAACAACCGGTCGGCGCACGATTTAGTCTTGGTTTGATTTTTGTAGCTGACAAAAATCTGTCATACGAACAGGGCTCTGTCCACTTTATTTCCGCAAATATACGTTGAGCATTGGTGGCTTGAATCTTTTGGATGGGGCAGAGCACACATCGAATGGCAATTTGCTGCCTTCTGTCTGACAGACTCGCCAGGACTGGCATTCTTGTCACATTGATTACATTAAAGCACCGGTGTACTTCTTTTTTCTTGTTGTTGTTGTTGTTCTTATTTCTGATGACTTCCTGCTTCTCTTTTTCCTTCTCCTTCTGCTTTCTTCCTCATCCCCTCCTCAGATCTTCCCGAATGTGATCGTCAATCACGTCTTTTGCTCCGCTTGCAGGACATTTGGAGGCCCCGTCCTGCCTTTCAGGACCGCTGCGGGAGCCCTCTTTTCTTTTTCTTTTCTTCTTTCAAGCGATGATGTCATTGGGCCAGGCTGCTGTCGATGCCCGGTCCTCCGCACATGTCGCGCAGAGACCTCATCAGCCTCTCCTGCTCTCAGATGTAATAAGCAAATTTGTGGAATTTCGGGTGGCTTTGTCGCCTTCTTGTGGTCAATAGGAGAAATGCTGCCCGTGATAACTTCCGGGAATCCAGAACGGATAGGAGACGTTTTTTTTCCATTTATGTCTCGTGTTACTCATGTATTCAATTTATTTTGGTTTCGGAAAAAAAACATATTTAAAGTCAAAGTGTTCTGAGACTTTTTCGTTCGAGACAAACGAGAAAATCGCCCTCTATTTCGGTTTGGGTGATTTCTATATTAAAAGGAAAATCAAATAGCCAGTGTTTTTTCTATTTTGAATGTCACTTTCCAATGTGTCGATGTCAAACCACCAAATTGAGACACGGGCCGCACGACGGCACTTTGTTGTGACGCCGGAAGTTGTTTTCCCCAAAACGATGCGCTTTCTCTTGGTCGCAGCTTTGACTAAAGACGATTTTGCCTACCCCCGCCACCTCCCCCTCCAAAAAAAGTCCGACATTCCTTCCTTGGAATCGCTGCTGGAGGCTGTCCACGTTTGCAGCTCACACATCTGCGCGCCGAGGCCTCCGCTCGAAATTAACAGCCCAGTTGTCGTTTTTCAAGCCTTATTTTGGTCAAGACGATGTTCGCCCGTTGCATCGTCCCCGTGTTCGTCGCGTTCGTGTGTTTGGCGGAGTGCAACCCCAGCCCGCTCGGCGATGTCGTCGTGGACAGACACTTCATCCCCCCCACTTGTACGCGGCAAGCCCAAGACGGAGATCAGGTTCGCTATCACTACAACGCCACTTTTCTCGACGGGAAAACTTTTGATTCCAGGTAAGAGCATCCGCATTATTCTCTCTTTGCCATGGGGAGTTTTCCTCGCGTTATAAATGTGTGCGATAGATGGCGTCGTTGCAGCAATGTTCTGCTGGGACTTGACACGTATCATCCCCCCCTACCCCCCTTCCACCTTCCCGTTTAGCCACCAGCGAGGGGCAGCCAAGGTGGGCCTTCTCGGGGAGGGTCGCCTGATCGCCGGCGTCGAGAAAGGACTGCTTGGCATGTGCGTCAACGAGCGACGCACTCTCACCGTCCCTCCGCACTTGGCCTATGGCAGCAACGGAGCAGGTAGGATCAATTCCGATGAAATGATAGTACATTCCTTTTTTTTCCAGTGTATTACCGATTTTGTAAATACTAATCAGCAACTGGCACTTAAAAAAAAAATCAAAATCAAATGCCAGTCCTTGACTTGTTGCCCGCAAGGTGAAACGATCCCTCCGGACACCACGCTGGTCTTCGAGATCCTTCTGCTGGATTTGTGGAACAAAGCCGACCTGGTGGTCACCAAAACCATCAGCACCCCCAAAGAGTGCAGACGTTCGGTGATGCGCAGCGACTTTGTGCGTTACCACTACAACGGTACCCTGCTGGACGGCAGCACCTTTGACTCCAGGTGAAGTCCGGCGTGGGGCCCGCCGGGTCGGCCGCGAGCTTCCCGTTCGGGTCCGAATGACGCTCTTGTGTGTGCTGTCTGTACTCTGTCACGCAGGGGTGTTGTCTGTTCTGTGTTTGACTTTTTGGCTTGTATGAGCCCCACGCAGCTACGTGCGGAGGCAGACGCGCGACTCCCTGGTGGGCGAGGGCTGGCTGGTCAAGGGCATGGACGAGGGCCTGCTGGGCATGTGCGTGGGCGAGATCCGGAATATCCTCATCCCGCCTTTCAAAGGCTACGGAGAAAAAGGCTCAGGTAGACGATCATGATGATGATGATGATGGTGATGACGGGTGAGCAAAGTAGGGCCCACTCCCCCGCTTTGTTGGCTTCCTGACTCAAGTCTGCTCATGTGCAGCGAGGAGATGTCATTGCGTGACGACCTCTGCAAGCAAATGCTAATGTTGGCCTTCCAAATGTGTCACAGCCTCGTCATTGTAGTAGACGCGCTCGCGCGACCCATTGACGGCTAAGCCCTTTAGAAATCCAGATGGAGGAGAGTCGTGAGTTCAACTTGTTTGCTGTTGGTTGGAAAAAGGGCCGCCGTGGCCGCCCCGCCCCGAAAATGCCGCCGCTATCCGAGCGTGACGAAAAGTCCCGCCGCTTTGCAATTTTGCCCCGCGGTTTAGCGGCCGGTCGTTACGGTCGGCGATTTGACGGCCATTTGATTGAAGCAGGAGCGGAGGTCCCCCCCCATGCCACTTTGGTGTTTGACGTGCTGCTGGTGGACATCCACAACCCCAAAGACAACGTCACCGTGGAGGAGCAGGCGGTGCCCGAGTCGTGCCATCGCCGGACGGTGGCGGGCGATTACATCCGCTACCATTACAACGGAACCTTTCTCAACGGCGTCACCTTCGACACCAGGTCAGCCGGCCGTCGGCTCTTTGTCGAGCCACCGGGGAATCGAAAAAAGCGCCTCCTATCCAACGTGCCGGTTTGGGAATGAGCGCGACGTTGAAATGCGCCGTGTCGGACAGCTACCAGAGGAACGGCACGTACAACACCTACATCGGGATGGGCTACGTGATCGCCGGCATGGACCAGGCCCTGCTCGGGGTCTGCATGGGCGAGCGAAGGAGGGTCGTCATCCCGCCGCACCTGGCCTACGGGCAAGACGGAGCAGGTACTTGCCATTCAGTCCGAGCGGTGACAAAGTAGGGCGACGTTTCCGGAATGGCGCGGAAACCGCGGCTGGCCGAGATGTGCCTTGACATTTAACGCTCTGTATTCAAAATGGAGTTAGCCTAGCCTCAGGCTAACAACCCAAATCCAAGCCCCTTAGCCAACCCCTAACTCGAATCTCGAAAACCGACGCTAACAAGCCACATCTGAAAATACAGTTTTGACCAACAACAAAAAATAATAATAATAAATTGTAAAAGGTAAGAAACTAAAGAATGAAGTCCACCTCTAAAAGGAGAATAGCTCCTTCATTTTGTTTTGTAAACTCCAAACTGTTTTTCTAGGCGACGTGATCCCGCCGTCTGCCGTGCTGGTCTTCGACATCCACGTGGTGGACTTCCACAACCCCAGCGACCAAGTGGACGTGCAGGTCCTCCACCGCCCCGAAGTCTGCAACCACACCACCGAGGTGGACGACCTGGTCCACTACCACTACAACTGCACCCTGGTGGACGGCACGCGCCTCTTCTCCTCGTCAGTCTTTTTTTTTTTAAATTATTATTATTATTATTTTTTTTTTTTTTAATGCAGGCAATAATAAGCTCGATTTGTGACAGGCACGATTACGAGAACCTCCAGGACGCGGTGCTGGGCTCGGACAAGGTGATCGACGGGCTGGAGCAGGCCTTGCGGGGCATGTGCGAGGGCGAGAGGCGAATGGTCACCGTGCCGCCTCACTTTGGCCACGGAGAAAAAGGAGGCGAGTACTTGCATGCGGTCACTTCCGATGCATACTTGCCCTCGTCTATTGAGGAAGTGGCGAGAGGGTGGGGGGCGAATCCCTCCGGCGTAACGCCTTCTTGTCGGTTTCAGCCCCGGGCGTGCCGAGCAGCGCCGTGCTGGTGTTTGACATCGAGATGGTACGCGTGCAGAAGGGCGTGCCGCCGGGTTACCTCTTCGTGTGGCTGAAGGAGACGCCCCAAGATTTGTTCCAAGCCATGGACGTCAACAAGGACGAGGCCGTGCCCCAGGAAGAGGTGGCCGTAATTGAACAACCGCTTTTTTTTTTTTTCCACCCGATGAGTCTATCCACCGTTTCGGAATGGTGAACGTGCGGTGAACGGTGTTTCCGCAGTTTGCCGACTTCATCAAGCTGCAGGTGTCGGAGGGCAAAGGTCGCCTGAGGCCCGGGATGGCCGCGGAGCTTGTGATCGCCGACATGTTTGCCAATCAGGACCGCGACAAAGACGGACGCATCACGGCCGAAGAGCTGAAGCTCAAGGTGGACGAGGACATCGAGCGAGCGCAACACGACGAGCTGTGATGCATTTTTTGGGGGGGGTAGTTTTGTTTGCCCGTGTTGTACAGCCTTCTTGTTTTGCAAGTAAAACAACTACC
Organism: Hippocampus zosterae; assembly: GCF_025434085.1. Lineage (NCBI taxonomy): Eukaryota > Metazoa > Chordata > Actinopteri > Syngnathiformes > Syngnathidae > Hippocampus > Hippocampus zosterae. The sequence goes on along the minus strand of NC_067457.1, from coordinate 401,107 downwards.
CGGACTTGAAATTTCCTTTTACAGCCACACTTTAAATGTCAAATCAGACTGATGAAATGCAGTCTTGGGATTCAACACACACACACACACAAATGTTTTTTTCTCAATGCAGCATTACAATCAATCAGGTTGCAGGGAGAAAAATGCTTTGGTCTTCATGGACAAAATTTCAATTTGGCGATGCACATTTTGCACGAGTTTTTCAAGGTTTGGCGTTTGTTCAATACAAATGTAATTCAAGTTTGCGATCAATAAAACGGCAACTGTTCCATTCAGCGGCGGAGTGCAGTGTGTTGGAGCCTCGACCGCTTTACTATCTCGTGGTAATTTGACCTTGAAGGGATAAGCTTTGACATTTGTTCTGATATTTTTGCACCGTTATCATATCGAATGTCACCTCCAATCAAAAGTGAATTCAAATCCATTTCTTCAATTTCTGAATTTGAATCCTGTTTTGTGGACCATTTCCAATTCAATTCTCCATTCCGACTGGATTCTGACTTGGTATACAAAATTGATGTCCAGATGCACTCAATATGGCATTCTAAGAGTTGTTTATCCTGTCGTCGCCGTCATGCGCCAATTTCTTAAGAGATCAAAAAAGTAAACGTGGTTTGAGGAAAGCCAAAAATGACTTCAGGAACTGTGCGACTGGCCTCACGATATCGGCGACCCGCATGCCTTTGTCGTTTCATGGACAGCAGGGGGCGATATGGAGATCCAAACCACCAAGTGAAAGAAGAAGAAGAATGGTACCACTTCCTGTTCAATAAGCAAGTTTTTCCGCTGACCAGAAGGCGTGTTCACGGTGAGTACTTTTAACATTTGAAACTGTAAGTGTGTTTATGTAGACAAATTAGGAGAATAATCACGACACGCTGCTCCTCTAAGTCGTTTATTGGTCCTCACTAAATAACTGGAAGTTATCGTAAAAACAACATCAACAAAGGTGGCCAGCTAGCTAGCACAAGTAGCCCTCAGCTGTCAATCAAAAACCAATCAATGAGAGCGTTCGACTTGAATGTTATTTTGTATGTTTTCCACACCAAAACTGCTGTCCACAGTGGAAGTGTGATGGCTTCACATCGGGGATGGGTGGGGGGGCAGATTCGATTTTCACACGTGTTTTCGGGTCCCTAAATCCATGCCCAATTTTCACGTGTTTTAATGTGGTGTGTGCATTTCTTCTGACTTTGAGATCCCTTTTTCCACTGGAGGGCAGTGTTGCCGTCTCCAATTAATGGGAAAGACCTATAGCCCGTTTTTCCTTTCAAACTTGGAAATTGAAGAATGGAAAACGAACCTTTTATAACCTGCTTATTTTACACAACTCGGGAAACAAGCCACGACCGTAATTCGTTTCCCTCCATCTTGTTCTGCTTTGACACAAAGACGTACTTTTTCTCCAGTTTGTCCGCTGCTGCGGCGCCGTAGAAGAAGATGAGGTAGCAGCAGAAGGTCAACGTCCTCGGTGTCAAGGCTTCGGTGGAACAAATGAGGTAAAACGGCTTCGTGTTTAGAGTCTTGCGGGACAGCACATGTCAACAATCCTTCAGACAAGGTTGTCTGACTTATCACTTGGAATGTGGTGACAACATATCGTGTTTTTACTCTGGTAAAATGGCAATGAGATTCTGGTGAAAGTCTTTATCTTTTCAAAATATTTTCGAGGTTTTTCAAAGAGACTTTGGATCCTTTTCAGACAACTGTTCTACAATGATTGACAGTATTCCCTTCTTATATTTCAACTCATTTGATGTCCAGATTAAAACTTGACTCAGAATTGACGAATTGTCTCCTTTCAATGAGTAAATGTTCACGTCCCGCAATCTTGTGTGTGTGTGTGTGTGTGTGTGTGTGTCGGGGGGGGGGGGGTGTTCAGACAAACAGCAGTTACTCAATTCCCAGGGATAACTCTCTCCTCCTCCTCCAGCTTTGACTGACAGCTTTGCTCGCACACTCTGTGTTTGTGTGTGTGCGTGTATGGAAAGGCTAAGGGGGCGCAGTCTTGGCACGGCCGCGGGGCTTTCGGGAGTTTAAGTGCAGCGTTGATCTGGATAGAACACATCTGCGGCTACTGCACTGCAGAATGTACGCAAGCTAGCGGGTTGCTTCAGAACTGGGATTCATATCCAGGTCGGGTGTGCGCACGCACGCACGCACGCACACAGAGCGCCACTGTGTTGACTCAAGAGTTAATGAATGGATGACTGGAAGCTGGAACGGGAGCAGCGCCTTGGAAACCAGCCTCTTTTCCCAGGAAGGGAGCACGGGGGACAAAAGAGAGAGGGGGCACCCAAACTGAAAATTGCCTGTTTACCGAGACCCCAACAAGTGCGGGGGGTGGGGGTGTGGGGGGAGCAAAGGTGGGCCTCCGAGCATTCCGTGCGGCGCGACCGACAGCCACTAACATGTACTTGACAAGGAGCCACGGGGGGAAAAGGGGAGAAGCAGCTGTCGGAGGAGGAGAGTGAGACAAAGGAGCGACGGGGGGGGCTGTCCTTACTTGCTCTCCTTGGCGTGGGAGGGGGCACAGTGAGGGACTCGAGGAGCCTCACTCATTTTATGTTTGCCGTGTGCAAAGGCGAACGCATGTGAGAGAGAGGCGGAATTAAAAAAAAAAAAGAAAACAAGGCCACCCTTCCTCGGGCTTCCACTCCAGCCATCATGCACTGCGGGGGGAGGGCTCTCCTTCTTCCCTGGCTCCCCGCGCTCCTGGCGGGGTTCCTGGCGGCCGGCTCGGAGTTCCGGCATCACCGCTACGAGGACATGGTGAGAGCTTTGTTCGCCGTGCACAACCGCTGCCCTTACGTCACGCGCATCTACAGCGTGGGCCGCAGCGTGGAGGCGCGGCACCTCTACGTGCTGGAGTTCAGCGACAACCCGGGCATCCACGAGCCGCGTGAGTAACACCTCGCTCCGCCGCGTTAAGACCACACGGGGGGGGGAGTGCAGAACTAAAACGGGTCACCCAGTCATTTTGAGGGAAGACGATGTGACGTTTTCCACGGAAACGCTTGCGTAGGCGGCGCGTGTAAAAACTTTTGGCTGCGTGTTGACTCCGGTTTCATCGGAGCGGGAATGTGATTGCTCAATTCGAAGAAGGTACGCACACTCGTGCCGCCACCACGTTATTTCACTTGTTTATTTTGACTGCCCCCCCCACTGCACGAAAAAGATTTAGCTGAGTTGCACGGGGTCAAAGGTCACATGAATGTTGGAAAAATGACAAAAACCTGCCGTTTAAAACGGGGGCTGCGCAGACTATTTACATCCGCTACGTAGAATCCGTGTCAAGGTCGTGGCGAGAGACGCCTTTGGGGCGGGGGAACGCCTCGCTCGCTCGCTTTGGGTTGGGTCGCCTGCCAGCGCATTCTTCAACTGTTATTCCTGGTCCAAAAAAGGAAAGGTCCAAAAACGAAACGAAGAATGTTAGATTTGCATCGAGTAGTTTTTTTTTTGGGGGGGGGGGGCGAGAGGAAAAAACATCTGCAATTCATTCCAAGTCACTTTCCAGAAGGTTGGTTGCGCCGCATGTTTATTTGAGGCAAAAGCGCCGGCGTTGGCGCGACAACTCCCACGTCCCCATTGGAAAGGTTTCCTTCCAGAGTAGAAGGATAAGCGGCTGTTCCGCTGCAAGGTGACACGGGAGAAGCAAAACGGCCAGTGTGGCCTTTGTGCCGGGAAGTTCTCCGTCGACTTCCAACCCGTTTTCCCTCATTGACCCGTCGCCGTCCCTTGTTGCCTTTTCTTCCCCAGTGGAGCCCGAGTTCAAGTACGTGGGCAACATGCACGGCAACGAGGTGCTCGGCCGCGAGCTGCTCATCAACTTGTGCCAATTTCTCTGTGAGGAATTCCAGGCGGGAAACCAGCGCGTGGCCAGGCTGCTCTACGACACGCGCATCCACGTCATGCCCTCCATGAACCCCGACGGCTACGAGGTGGCTGCCAGACAGGTAACGGACGCCCCCACAGACAAAATGGGAGAACGTTCGACGCGTCGTCGTGTCATTTTGAGACGGACCATGCAAAAGAATGCCAAGGAACGCCCGCACCTCCGATGCGCTCGCTTTTCAAGCAGGGCCCCGAGTTCAACGGCTACCTGGTCGGTCGAGGCAACGCGCGCCAAGTCGACCTGAACCGCAACTTTCCCGACCTGAACGCGCTCATGTACTACTACGAGAAGAGCGACGGACGGAACCACCACCTGCCGCTGCCGGACAACTGGGAGCAGCAGGTCGGATGCGGGAGGGGGCGGGGCAAGGCCATAAGACGTCAAACGGACAAAATGTGTGTATGTGTGTGTGTGTTAACTTCAATCCCATCCTCAGGTGGAACCCGAGACCCGGGCAGTCATCAAATGGATGCAAAACTACAATTTCGTCCTGTCGGCCAATCTCCATGGCGGCGCGGTGGTGGCCAACTACCCTTTCGACAAGTCGCGGGACGCCCGCATCCGAGGGAGGACCACCTACGCCGCCACTCCGGATGACCAAATCTTCCGAAACGTAAGCCGCCGATACGAGCGCGTCTCTCCGGAAACGTCACCGTCAGCTGGGCCGGTGTGTGTGTGTGTGTGTGATGTCAGCTGGCGAGGACTTACTCGTACGCGCACGGCTGGATGCACAAGGGTTGGAACTGCGGCGACTACTTTGACGAGGGAATCACCAACGGCGCCAGCTGGTACTCGCTGTCTAAGGGTCAGTCAAGAAACCCTTTTCAATCCTGATACGCTATCGAGTTGTTTTCTTTCTTTCCTTTTTTTTTTTCTTTCTTCAAGCAAGGTCGTGACCTTGCTTTTCTTTGTTTAAAGCGAGGTCTCAATTTGTACGTTACGCTTTTGCGTCAATGTGGCCGTGTCGCAGGCATGCAGGACTTCAACTACTTGCACACCAACTGTTTTGAGATCACGCTGGAGCTGAGCTGCGACAAGTTCCCTCCCGAGTCTTCGCTGGCCGGAGAATGGCTGGCCAATCGCGAGGCGCTGGTTGCCTTTCTGGAACAGGTCGGTTTGCGCTACTTTCTGGCCAACGTACACTTTCGAAATCCACGAGAGAAGGCTCAGACGAGCGCCTTTTGCTATAATTAGACGCAAGAGACTCGAGTCAAATACGGCCTTTGTTTACTAAATTAAAGGCTCTTGTTTGCATTCTCCAGCAGTGATTTCAGGGGGCACTTTAGGCGTAGCCGGTCGCGGTTTCTGGCATGTGCTAAATGTGTGGTCGCACAGGCAAACGCAGGCTTCTCCTCCGTTCCAGGTGCATCATGGGATAAAGGGCATGGTGTATGATGAAAACAACAACCCCATCGAGAACGCCGAGATCTCGGTGTCGGGCATCGACCACGACGTGACCAGCGGTCAGTTGTTTTTCCTCGGGCGCTTCCCTCTTCGTGCTAGGAAATGAAAAGTCTCGCCGCTCGTCTGAAAGATTGTTCACGGCTCCCCAGGAGCGGACGGCGACTATTTCCGACTCCTGTTGCCCGGCACGTACGCAGTGACGGCCTCTGCCCCGGGTTACGCCGTCTCCTCGAGCACCGTCACGGTGGGACCGGCTGGAGCCACCCAGGTGGGTTCGACACTCGTCGAAAAAACATCCTCCAAGGCGTCACGCCGTGTTTTGAAATTGCAACACCGGTCATTATTACTCGTGTGGTAGTGGCACTCACGTGCTCCCTCTAGTGGTGCAAAGAGAAGCGGCGGATGACAAAGTGGGCCTCATGTGAGAGGGCGTTCGAGACTTTCACTTGTGCTCTCTCTCTCTGTTTCTCTCCATGCCAGCATGATTTTTACTTGAAAAAGGCCCCGAAACAAAACGTCAAGACCAAGCAGCACCACGGCAGGAGGAACGCGGCATCTCCCAAGTCCACCTTAAAACTGGGCCCGAGATGAGACGCACGCCCACGTTTTGAATAAATATTGCAAGAATCGTGTATTTATGTAGCACTATAGATGCACATGAAGATGGCTGTCCTTTTTTTCGGTGGGGAGGGGGTATTTCCCATGACGTTATTTGTTGAAAGTAAAAGTAAAAGACTGCGTTTCTTCTCCTGTGACGTGACTCAATCGCTGTACACTAGTTCTTAATTATGTCGTCATCTTTTGTGATCGGGAAGCCTGGTTTTGAATCCACAATAAGGGCAGGCTCACTTGCACACAGACAGATTCTGGTCGATTTTGCCCAAAGCATAGCACCAACATGCCGGAAAGTGTTGCGTGGGGGGGCAGACAGTCATTTCTGTGGCCAGACGGAAGCTCTTCCAGCGGGTGGCGCCAGAGGACAAGATGTGACAAAGCCCGGTGACCTGACAGCGTTCAAATTCCATGGCACGGTGACACGCGTCAAGGTGGCAGGAAAACATCCATCTGTAAATTGGAACAATCTCCACTTGGTCCAAAGGCAATGGACTCATTTCGTGACAGAGCTACAGTATTTGCCTTCGCGGTGCTTTCCTGAAGGTAAACAGTGGAACAATGGCTCCTCTGTGAAGGACGGGAAAGAGGAAAAGGACACTTGACATTTCTAAAAGGGCTTCTCCGTGGCTAAGGGCCAACTTAATTGTTTTCACCTGGACTTCAAAGTGGAGTCGTGGTTGCGAGGCCATGATGGCGGTTGAGAGACGGGGCGTGACATGTTCTCTTTAATTATGAAGCCCCAGAGGACCGGTCTGGTCACAGCGTCTCCACAACAAAACGGACTGTGTCCTCCTACGGTGCAGCAAATATTCAGAAGACAACAATGGACCTCCCGATCCAGTCAAGTCAAAGAATGACTCTTGAATGAAAGTGGCCACAGCCAGAGGAGACACAAAGACGGCGTTTCATGCAGACGCAATGTCTTTGTTACGCGTTTGTGCACAGAAAGTGTTGTCACGGATGCCCTCATGTGGACCTACGCTGCCGGGCAACTCCCACACTCTTCGGAAGCACGTCCACGAACCGGGAATCTACGATTTACCATGAGAATTGGGTGGCCCGCGAAAAGATGATCAACATTTATACAGTTGTAAGCCTATGTTATATTATAATGATCATTTTATGTTTGGGCATCATATTATTTCATGTTAAGCATACCTAAATTATATTCTGTTGTTTAATAATTGTTTGGAGGTGTTTTTATATTGATGGGTTCTGATTGGCTGTTAAAGTAACAGAAGCAGGAAGTGATTTTAGTTACGAGCGTTGTGTTCTCGAACGTGCTGCGGTGCAGATGTCTCCCCCGCCCCCCCCCCCCGCCCTTTTTTAAAAATAAACTGCACTGAAGGATTCCATCTCTCCTTTTGTCATTCGTAAAGTAGAGATATGCACTAAAAACAACGAAGCACTCAACTTACACAGTGGATAGGGTATGTCTCAACCAATTGGTCGGTAGTACTTTGGCATATTTTGTTCTGTGGCACGCTTTGCAAACACATGAATGACCACGGAAGGCCATCTGTTGTCTATTAGCGCTGATCCAAGGCAGGCCTGCGCCAATGGAAGCCCATCCCATCGTGCAATGGGTGCGGTATGTTCTGTGGAACGTTCCTCTTTGTACGTGATGCAAAAAACTATTTCAGCAACATATTGAGGCCGAAATGGTGATGTACTGCCAGTTTTACATTGATCAATATGCCCCTGGGAAGTCGGATCAAACGCTCGTTCGGGCCTTGGAGATTCCCCAGACATCCCTGAATATTTCCACACGGGAGTTTTAGTGTCACTTCAATTCCTTCCTTTTCCATGCTCGCGCTTGAGAGAGGCCTCGGTTTCCTGCCATTGTTTTTGCACATACGAGATCACATGAGGAAGCTGTCATGCAGAATCAGCAAAAACGGCATACCATACAGCCTTTCTCGCTTCACAAATTCACGAGCTCATTCGTTTTATTCCTAACTTGTCATGGGCTGCATCAGTAATGTGCGAGATGCAGAGAGAAATTCTAAAATTATAACATGCCTTTTTTGAAGATCATCATAGCAAAAAAAAAAAAGATTGAAGATTGTGCGTGCCTGTAAATTAGAACATCTTTGGAGAAAACATTTTAATGAACTTTTATTTTTTTAAAAAGCCGTCCCAATTCCAAATTGAAGCAATAATTTCCTTTGTTAATGTAGATATTGTTTTGTCAACTGGTCAAAATACGTCGCTGTTTATGAGCATTATTTAGCATTAGAAAATAGTATTATTCATAGTATTTGTATTCAGTTTTGGGAGAAACTTAATCGTGTCTTTTGACGTACAAATAAACTAAATACAGTATTTATTTCGTCAAGAAAAGGAGACTATGAATTTGAAACGACGCACAGAGTCGGTAGGTACGATGTTTCCGGTCAGGCATAACGTGGGGCAGCTATAACAGCTGATTGGAAAAAGTGCACTTTCCCTTTCTTTTCAGTCAGGCATCAAGGTGGGGCACCTAACGGGAGTTCAGAAAAAAAAATGGGTGGTGTGAGTGGAAAAAAAAGGCATGGAGAGGAAACACGCAAAAAGGCAAGCTCGCCGACCAGCGCCTCTGACGTCTGACCAGATGACAGCTGCTCCGGCAGCGACACATGAAGGACCGCGCCAACATGGTTTTCCACCGAAATAGCGGGGGGCCTCGCTTTGTGATGATTGCTTTGCAGCGATACGCAGTGTAGTTGCTCAACTTGCGTCTGGGGGACACGCGTGCCAAGGAACACATCATCAGCGCAGCGTTGCAAGAGTTGCCTTCTGGTGAGTCAAGCTTGGATCTTGAACGCCGTCGCTGGATTTCAATCACCCCGGTAGGTTGAGAATTGATTTCCCGATTTTTACCGAAAACGTGAGAACTCTGCGTTTCTGGGTGTGTAAATTGCCACGAACAGGCGATCATGCTCAATAGAACAACAGAAGTCTCCATCAATGTTTACCAAACTGGACCTATTGACTTCAAAAAAGGCAGTGAAATAATGGCCGCAGATTAATTATGCACGTGGACGAGCATGTATCTTTGTTCTGCCTGTCACTATATGCGGCTGACACAGATCGAAAACTAAAGATACATTATCTGTAATTTGCCATTGAAGTGAATGTGATTCTTTTTCCTCCAGTTCACGAGCTAATAATCCGCCTGCAGTCTCTCATCTGTGCGTCCAAATTTGACCCGAGTGTTTTCATAGGTGTGCAAAGCCTCCTCGAGTTGTCCTTACGCCGCCCGCGTCTGCTGTCATCAACTGAGGTGAAGGGATGTGATCCGGCAGACTCGAGTGGCAGCTTGTATTCAATTGAGCCCCCATTGAGCAAGGAACTGACCCGGACGTTATGTGTCGGGGCTGACGATGTGGTATCGGTGCATTGAGTATCGGATTTTTTTAGAAGAAGTCTGATGAACTATTAAAATATACGCAGATATCCGAGCTGTTCTCCTGTTTATGCAAAGGATGGGCTCCACTCGGTGTGGGCGTCTGTCGTTTATATTCAACACGTGCTTGGGAAAGGACATGGAAAAAGAGGAGGAGAGTGTGTGTGAGATTCTGGCATCCTCTTGTGGAATGCCCTGACGCTTGCTCACCAAATATGAAAAGAGTGTGTCGCAGCGGCTTTTTCCAGTGGACGCGCCCGTGCTGGGGTTTCCTCCTGCGTCCTTTCGGCCTCACTGCGAGACGCCCAACGCGACTGACGACGTGTTGCATTGACGGAAGAAGAAAGCGTCAATACAAAGGTGCAATAGAAAAGCGGGCGATTGTGATGGGTCAAGGGGCCAACAGCCAAAGGTGGTGACCGCCCTCTTTCCGTTTGTTTGTTTGATATCCAGAACTGTCCGCTGGCGGTTTTTGCGCGTTGTATTGAATTCCGGCTGACTCGGCAGTGTGAATGAAGTCAGCCACGCAGTCAACAGTTGGGATCCAAAGTGATCCGGCCCTCTCCAGAGGCTTCTGCCAGTCCGCCCCCTCTGTGGCGCTCTGAATGGGCCACGAGCTGCCGCGTCGACATTGTCAGATAAAGGACGCGGACCGTCGGCGACATCCCATGTCGTGCAGGCTACATGCTGGGCTCCACTGCCAAGTGGCTCACAATCATACCGTCTCTTGCATTGCCATGTGTGTCTGCTTTCATTGGCTGTCACTGAAGCATTTGACACAGTAAATTGCAGCACCTGGTGGGCATTGGCGGTAGTGCCCTTGAGTAGCGTAGGGCCCATTTGGCTCCGACTGGACCTTTTGTGTTAACCTTTGTTGCTTTGAGTCACGAACCGCCCCATCGGCGTGTGGGGTTGCACAGGGTTCAATTGTGGGGCCTCTGCTGTTCTCACTGTACATTGGTACGCTTACTTGCGGTTGCTTTCAAGTGCTCTTCAAATACGGTTGAGTGGAGACTGCCGTGGTCCGTTCTGGAAGGCTTGCAGCGCGGGTTCTCACCTATTTTAACCCCCCCCCCCCCCCACCCCGTTGCAAGAAAAGAGCCACCATGGTAGAATGTGCAAAGTTCATTCGTTATCAGGACCTTGTAAAGCACGCAGGAGGAGACACACCTGTTTTGGTCTACCCATGAGATGCCAAGCGTGAATGGTCACGGCAAAGTTGACGAATTGTTTTGAACCAGGATCATGTTTTCCCTCCATTTTTTTTTCTTCAAACCCAAACAAAAGTGGCCTCCATCCGGTACTTTTGGTGAGTCAGAAGCATCTGACACCCTCCACGAGTTCCAGGGTGGACTCCATCCGGGAGAGATGACTCCGGGCCCGGCTGCCCCCCCCCCACCCCCTCCGACTCTCATACGTCATTTTCCTGGCCCTAGCGTAAAAGTCACCAGGCAACGCAGTGACACACTCACCCAGAGCCATAAATAACAATAAGGAGCTTGTCTGGCTGCTTGCAGATCTGCGGATTAGCCGGCAGAAAGCGTTTGCAGCAGTCCAGCGGCCCTTTGCGAGTCCAGGTCAGCACCACCTCAAGGTTCAAATGGGCACTTTTGGAAAATACAGCCGAGGGCGGCGCCCTAAATCGTCTGCCTTCGTGTCGCGGAACTTGACATTTTGACAGCAAACCCATTGGGCACGTCGGCTGTAAATGTTGCAACTTGTCGTCCGCTCCCTCCCGGGATCATCTGCGGGTCTTGTTCTGAAGACTCGCAGACGGTCCACGCGTAGGTTTGTGCATGCCAAGACGCGCTTCGGCAAGCGCATGGCTTCTGGCTGGCGACCGCTCTTGTAACGTGAAGGAAAATGAGCCAGATTGTGTTTGTTCTCCTCTTGTGCTCTTACTTTGGCCACAACAGACTCCAGAGTTTAAAAAAAAAAACTCTTCACTCAGTACCAATGCCATGAGTACTTTTAGGCAAGGTCAATGTCATTTCACGCCATGACAAAAAATGGTGAACGAGACCCTTGTTGTCACACTGCCAAGGATTTGTTTGTTTTGTTTGTGTCCGTATTTATTGCCGACGGATCCATGAATGGCTTCAATTCAATCGTTGCGACATGACTTTTCTGTCGGCGCAGGTTATGAGTGATGGAAGCGGGAACGCTGGTGCGCGCCGTGTTCGAGTTCCTCCCCAGCGTCTCCGAGGAGCTGCCCCTCTTCGCCGGCGATGTCATCGAGGTGCTGGGCGCGGTGGACGAGTTCTGGTTGCTGGGCGACAAAGACGGCGTCACCGGTAAGCGGACGTCAAGAGAACCTTGGGCGCCACGGGGATGTTTAGACACGAACGCCGAGTTGCTTAAAATACGAGCCGAATGACTAAAGGTCATGCCAACTAAGGAAGTTGGGTTTTCTCTCCCCCTGCCCCCCCCTCCCCCATCCCAATGTGTGCTGGCTGCAGGTCAGTTTCCCAGCACTTTTGTGGAAGAGGTGACCGTTCCCAGCTCCGAGCCCGAAGATCCCCTCTACGTGTGCGTCAATGATTTCTGCTCCACGCGACCCGACGGCCTTTCGCTCGTGAGAGGTACGCGATTGAAATTTGAGTCTTTTCACTTTGGTCTCCTTCAACGCGACAGACAATTGCTTAAGCCATTGCCTTTGTTTTGTGTCTTTCGGGGGGAGAATCGCGCCTCTGTCGGCTTTGTCGCAAGCGAAGAAGGAAAATGCTCAGTTTGTGGCCCACTTTGTCATCCTCTCTTGTGCTTCCCCGAATTCCCCACTAGATGGCATCAGATGCTTCACGGAGACTGTCGTCAACTCACCTGTTGTGTTTTCTTCGTTTTTAGTTTCCCGGAATTCTTTTCATGCGACGACATGAGCCCAAGTCTTTGGGTGTGTACGCATGCGCGCGTCCTTCTTTTACCGTCACGCTCGCATCTCGAGACAACGATGTTTGCGAGTATACGTCACACCGGTAAAATTGCAGTTGTGGTGACGATTCACCAAATGTGTTGTTTTCGAGAAATGCCTCCCGTTGATCACGCGGGATCGCCGCGCGATCTTGTTTGAACAAGATCCAGCAAATGACATTTCCTGCATCCTGGGAAATGGTGCGCGCTGGCCGTCTGCGGCATGTTCACTTGCGGTAGGAATTTCCACGCTCCTCTTGACCTCGTCCCAGTTCTGCTCGCAGACACAATGGGAGGCGGAGCCGCGGGCTCTTGTGGAATGTGACCCCCCCTGCCCCCCCCACCGTAACTTTAGCCTGAGCATTCATCCCGCCGACGCTCTCGCAAAATAAACGGAGCGTATTTAAGCGTGAGATGGTTTCCGTTTCTTCCGTTCACTCAGCCTTCGCCGCGGCAAGTTGCAGCATTTCCGCCACCAGCCGAAACTCGCTTCTAGACATGACAGACGGGTCGTGAAAAAAAAAAAATATATCACACCAAAATAAGTGACATTGTTTGCGTTCTCAATTTCATTCATCCTGTGGCGTTCTATATAAATCAGAATGTATTGTATTGTATTGTATTGTATTGTAAAAGAACGCGGGAGATTTTAGCTTAGCTTAGCTTTAGCTTGCTCAATGAAGGTCTTCGGAACGTATAACGCCGCAGTGTCGGGGCGGAAAAAAAATGAAAGTCACCCATATGCAGCAAATAAAGTTCCTTCCTTAAGTGGCGGGAATGACAGGTTTGATTGGCCGCGTCACGTCACGTAGGAAGAGCGGAAACGTTCTGTTCCGTTTATGGAGCGCGGTCATCTAAAAATGGCCGCCACTCCAAATTGTCACGAAGAAGCCGAGCGCTCGATCTTGGAATAAACGCTGGCCGTCGTGCCTCTCCACAGGCGACGTGCTGGTCGGCCAGGCGGGGGAGTCGGCGGCCTCGGGGGACTCCTGGCTTTGGGGCCGCAACGGCCGGGGGGCCCGCGGCGTCTTCCCCGCGTCCTGCGTGAAGGAGCTGACGGCGTCGCGCCGCTCCAGGCGGCCGTCGGAGCGCTCGGCCCGGGCCGGGACTTGGGAGCCGCCGGCGTACGCCCTGGGCCTGGCCCGGGCTCTCATGAGTCTGCACGCGCAGCTCAACGAGGAGCTGGACTTCCGCCGGGGGGATGTCATCGTCATCACCGGGCTGCCCGAGCCGGGCTGGTTTGAGGGGGAGCTGGACGGCCGCAGGGGCGTCTTTCCCGAGGGCTTCGTGGAGCTCCTGAGTCCTCTTCGCTCGCCCCGGGAGCCGGCGCGCCACCCCCGCTCTCTCGGCGATGACGGTGACGAAGAGGCGGAGGAGCGGCGGCAAGAGTCGGCAGTGGACGAGGCGGAGGCGGAAGGCGCCGTGTACGGAGTGGCGCTCTACCAGTTCCGAGCCATGGAGCCCGCCGAGTTGGACTTTGACGTGGGCGACCGCATCCGCGTGGTGGACACCTTGGACGACGGCTGGCTGGAGGGCGAACTCGGAGGCCGGCGTGGCATCTTTCCGCATCGTTTCGTCCAAATCGACGACTCCGGCCTAAAAAGGGCCAAGGGAACGGGTCGCTGCGAACCCGAGGAGGAGGAGGAGGAGAGCACTTTCCAAAATGGCTGCCCCAACGGCGCCGACCTGAATGGGACCTCTTACGAAGATCACACCATCTGGGATCTGGACTACTTTGAGAGGAGCGAGCAGCGGAGCCAGACCCACGCGGCCCCCGAGGAAAGCGGGAGGGAGCGCCGTTCCGGCAGCGGGCCGCCGGCGAGGCCTCGACTCCCGCCGCCGCGCCCCAGCCAACCTGCGCGCAGCCACGTCGGCCCGCTAGCCGCCGGCGGGAAGGCCCCGCCGGCGGCCAAATTAGCTCCTAGCCTCACTCTTCCCGGCGCGTATTGCGCCGCGGCTAGCCGAGCGTGGACGAGCCTCGCGGAGAACCCCGGACGGAAGAAGCCGGGCCTCGGCGGGGGCCAAAGCCGACGGCGGCACTCCGGCTTGGACGCTTGGCCGACGTCGGCCGGCGACTTGGAGGCCAAACTCTCCCAGCAGCTGTTTGAATTTGAGAAAAGCCTGACGGCGTCTCCCGTCTCCAGACACTTCTCCATCGTGGGCTACGGCGACGAGAGCGACATCGTCCGCGGCTCCCGGCCTTCCCGGGGGGGGCGCGGCTCCGCTTCCTCTTCCTCCTCGGAGAGACGCGGTGCCCTCCGCCCGCCGCCCCCCCGGCCCCGAGCCGCGCCCGCGAGCGGACCGACCCGCCCCGCTCTGCGGCCGCCCCCGCCCGCCCCGAGACCCGCCACCCATCCCCCCCTCGACGACGAGGCCGCTGGAAGCATCTCGGACCCGATGGCCGCCGATGTCGGCGACCCGGCGGCCGGCGGGGAACACGAGGTCCTGTTCCAGCAGGAAGCCGAGCCGGATCAGGAGACGGAGGCGCTGCTGTCGCTGCGGCTCCGAGAGCTGGAGAACAACATGGAGGCGTACGCGCGCACCGCCGAGGAGCTCCGGGCCATGCTGGAGGAGGACCAGGAGGAGGAGGAGGCCCGCGCGCAGGTCCTGGAGAACCTGGAGTTCTGCAACTACGCGCTGGAGACGCTGGCCTTGGAGCAGTGGCAGTTGCAAGGTCAGTGTCAGCCGCCGGACAGTTTGACACGGGGGCCGATTGCACGGGCCTCATTGCGGAGGGAGTACATTGGAGGAGGAGCTTGTTTAAAAAAAAAAAAGAAAATTATCGCCCGTGGAGCATCCCATTGTGCACCTGGCTGAAGATGTTGATGTCGTCTCGGAGAAAAAAAACAAACCAAACAGAAAGCAAATGAAAAAAAAACAAGCCTCTCAAGAGTTTCAAAGTGGCCGGGAAATGGACCCGCTCCTTTCCCTTCCGTTTGGGTGCTATTCAAACCTGTCTTTGTAGTTCAGGGTCGGGGGGGTGGGGGGGGGGGTTGTTGTTGTTGAACAAACAGTAGGCCTCCCTTTTGTTTTCCTTTTCCTCACACAAAAGTGTTTGAGGTGGAAGCGGCGTTCCACAACAGCTCGTTCTACTTTTTCAGGCTCGCGCTCTGACCTCGTTGTTCCTGGCCTTCTTTACTTTGTGTTTCAAACACTGATCCACCCCACCCCACCCCACCCCCCAGGTCCAAGCTGTCAAACAGTATCTTTGCGCAGGTACTCTGGCCAGTCTGTAAGAGCAGGAAATGAAACTGACATCAAACAGGATAGAGGGCAGGAGGGAGCGGTCGTGCTCGGCAATATTGTGGAATTTGTCTCTATCTACCGTCAAAGACTGCAAACCCCCCCGGGGGACGGTGTTTTCCTGGAAGCAGCCAATCGAGACAGTGGGAGGGGCTCCCGGGCTAATCCTCCACTCATATGACTGGGCTGAATCATTAACCAACGGAGGCCCCTCCTTGGGTCCGCCGCCTTCAACGATTCGCTGAGACGACGGCGGGGAGGGTCCGATTCTGTTACGCCGAGAGCCGGGAGGCGCTCGGGGCCAGGCAGTCGCGCTGGGGCCATGTCGAGCAGAGCCAGAAAACAAGCGGCAGACGGCGGCCGGCCAAAATGCCCGACGGACGGAGTCTCCAGCCGCGCTTTTTGAAGGAATGCCGCCATCGGCCACCAAGCAATCCACCTCACTGAAGACCAAAGTGCACTGGAGCCGGCGAGGAGCATGCAGAGCCCCATCACCTTTGCTCCCGCCGCCTGGAACTTTGCTCCCGGGGCGGCGGTGAGAAGGGGCAAGAGCGCGGAAGAGCTGCGGGACGCCGGATGGGCCAAGGAAAGCGAGCGACTGGCTCACCTGCAACATTTCCAGCAACTGCAGCGAGGGCCGGCGTACGCCGTCTACGGAGCGGCTCCCCCTGGCCTCCCGGGGCCAGCCCCCGCGCCTTTTAACCCCGTCCCGATTCCCGCTCATCTGATGCCCGCACAGGGGGGCCCCATCGCCCTCGGGGGTGCCTTCCCGCCCCCGTGGCCCGTTTGGCCGCAGGGCGGCGAACGCGAGTCGCCCTACGGACGCGACGTCTACTACCACCCGGGTTCGCAGGACGGCCACCTGGACGTGAGGATATCCCGATGGCAAGGCCACCGCTGCTTCTATCGAGGCCCCGAAGATGACGAGCGAGTCCGCGAAGGCTACGCCAAATTCCAGGAGGAGAGAAGACCGGACCGGAGGGGGACCGACGGCCGACGGAACGCCGACGCTTACGGCCGCGGAGAATCGGAGGAGTGCGATCGGGAGGAAAAATACAAGCGCGGGGAGAATTGCCAACCAAGAAAGCGCCACGACAGAGAATATTACGAAGAGAGGGCGCATCGTGAACGGGACGGCTACGGCCATCCATACGGAGACTACGGCGACACTCATGACGGCTATGGCGATCCATACGAAGGCTACCGCTACCGCTACGACGACACGCGTAGAGACGATCTCCGATATGGCGATCGTCATCCTGCCCGAGACGCCGACTATTACCGTTCCGCTGTTGACAAACGCTATCGGGAAAAAGACCCTTATGGAGAGGAGGCGCGTTACAGGGAAGCAAAATACGAGGACCAGTACCAGGATCGGCGTTCAGAAGAAGAATATGAGCGCAGGGGACGCGCTTACAGAGACGAGGACGTCTACCACCCAAGAAGTGAAGAAAACTACGCAAAGAGAGCCAGGGCCCAGCGGGACTCCCAATTGGACGAGCGCAGCGGCGGCCACGGACAGGCTGGGCGCTCTTGTCGGTACAAGGACGCGGGCGATATCCGCAGGGACGAGCGCTCCGACCGCCGACGAAGGGACGGCGACGAGCGACGGGACTCCTACGATGACGAGAACGAGCGGCGCCCCCACTGGACAGAAAGGGAACCCGACCAACCCGCCCGGCGCCGACCCGGGGACCAGTATCGGGATTTGCGCTCTTTGTCTGCGGATTCGTGCGCTGAGCAAGACCCGCGACCCCGACGCAAGACCCATTGCGAGGAATGGGTGGAAGAGCAGAACAAGAAGCTGGCCCTGCGGCAGATGCGCTCTTTGGAGGAGCCCGGCGAGGGCCGCCGGCCCCTCTACGTGGGCTCTCTGGATCGCAAGGCCTCCCGCGGGAAGACGGCTGCCGCCGCTCTGGCAAAGTCGCCCTTCGCCACCAGCAGGAGGCCAAACCGAGGTAAACGGCGCACCGTCAGCCGGCGTGTCGCCATGCGCGCCAAGGGAGCAATTTCGCTCTGGGCTCCGCCCACCCGCCCTACCGGTTTTGTGGCCTCTCGCTTTTTGTTGTCATCGCCCAAGACGTCTTCGCATGTTGACCGGTCTGGTTGGTTCAAGCGGAACATGTTTGCTCCGAAGGGAAACCGACACCCGTTCCATCTCGGAACAAAGCACCCGAAAGTCAGGGGATTGATTGAGGGAATGAGAGCTGGCTTGCGTGCATTGCGTCTGAGAAGAAGCAGGTGGCCCCCCCCCCCCCCCACAGTCACCTAGACGCACAGTCCGGAGCCCGGGTCGTAATCCCTCGCGTCAGCATGGCGGGGGTCCGTCTGGTGCCAGGCGCTGGCTAGCTCGGCTCCTGACTCCTTTTCTGTCAGACTGAGCACTCGGGGGCGGGGGCTGGGGGGGGGGGTTGCTTTGAGAGGTGACGCCATTTTTCAAAACACTCCCGTGCACGCTTCCCGTCTTGTCATCCTTTAATCCTGTTAGTGTTTCAACACAGCCACATTGCAGTGGGAAGAGGGGGTGCGCATTTGTGCAACCACATGATTTCACTTCATTTTTTTTTCATTCAATGGCACTTTTACACAGATTATCGCTTGGTCATGGTCTCATTTTTGTTTTTCTTTTCAACCCCCCCCCCCCCTGGACGCAAACAAGGCGTCCAATTGTGTTTGAGTCGAGCGTCTGTGGCCATGGCGTCTCGCTGCTGTGATCAAGCAGCATATGCCGCCTTGTCCTGGCTAATCCGTCGGCGCTCATCGCCATTGGTTGCTGGGCTTGCTGAGGGGGGGGGGGGGTGAATGAAGTGAGCAAATGGTGGGGTTGGGCTGCAGAATACTTGAAAGCTCCGTTGGCAGAATGGAAGTTGGTCCCGGTCGTGTTGAGGACAAACGAAGCGCAAGCTGCAACTAGCTTGAAGCGTCTCTCCTTTTTGTAATTGCTGCAAGCAAAAGTCACGCCCCCAACTTTGGCCTCATATTATGAGAATGCCCCCCCTCTCCCTACCCCCCCCCCCCCCCTCTCCCACTGGCCCGGTTGCCAGAGTGACTGGCCGTCCCACTTGGACGGTCTCCGAGCGCGTTGTGCACATGCAAATGCGGCGCGTCCGCCGAGCCGTTTGGATTCCGCACGGCGGAGCAAATAAAAGCGTCGCTTGATGAAAAAGCGGGTCAGCCCCCGAATGTGGCGCGGCCGCGCCTGCCGCCGCTCGAGCGTGGGAAAGATTCCAAGGATTCTCTGTGGCGCCTCGTTGGTGGATTGATATCGGACACATCAATCAAATGGACACCCTAGGGCAGGGGGGAGTCGAGGGGAGGGGGGTTGGCCTTTGATGAACATCTTACATGAACTCTGGAAAAGCTCATCAGTGTCGCTCAACGTTCCTTTTTGATTGTTTCAGAAATGACGTGGCTGTCGTCGGAGCCCTCCAAGCCCGCTTCGGCCGGCGACGCCGTGCTTGACACCGCACCCGACGCCGCCGCCGAGGACCCCGAGCTGAGGATGCTGGAGAAGCGATCCAAGGTGATCGAGGAGATGCTGCAGACGGAGAAGGACTACATCAAGGACCTGCAAATGTGCGTGCTGGAGATCATCGAGCCTCTGAAGAAGAAGCAGGTAAGGAGGCGCTTCCTTCCTTCCTTCCGCCCGGAACTCGGACTTGGCGCTTTCATGTTTTTCCGTCATGTCGTTTTGGTTCCAAGGTGAAGAACGTGGACTTTGACGGACTTTTTGGCAACATCAACTCCGTGATCGATCTGTCCCAGCGGCTGTTTGAAACGCTGGAGGAAACGGACTCCATCGGTAAGCCTTCAAACGTCGTCGCCGCCGCCCTCTGTCCATTTTTCTGGATCTCGCGCTTCGTCGGCCGGGCCTGACGTCACGTGACTCTCCAGGAAAGGTCTTCCTGGACTTTAAAACGGAGCTGGAGGGGGCCTACAACGTCTATTGCCAGAACCACGACGACGCCATCTCGCTGCTGGAAAGCTACGAGAAGGACGAAAACATCCAGCGCCATGTGTTGGACTGTCTGGAGAGGCTGAGGTAAGAAGGGAGAGGGAACCCTTACACCCCCTCACACCCCCAAAACAAATTGTGCTTGTTGAAGAGCACCGAGACTAAAATGTGTCCGACGTAAAAGATGTTTAGTTAATGGAGGTTGCGAGATGACCTTTCCACTGTTGGCGCCCCCAAGTGGTGATACGCGCTGGTGCAAATGCCCCTCATGTGTGACTTTATCTTCAAAAATGGATCAATAAACGGCCTCCGCTACAGCCGCCTTGCTGCTTTCCCGCTCGGCTTTTAGTTGTCAGCGCGAGCAAAAGCTCAAAGTGGGACGGTGGAGGAATGCGCCCTGCCCTGTTGCGCCTGTTTGTCCCGCACCGAGTCCGATACTTGAGTTGACGCAACGAGCCTTCGGAACGCGGGCTTGGTTTCGAACGGGAACGGCGCCGCTTCCGCCGAGAAAAGTCATCAACAAAAATGTGACGCGGCTGCCACGCCAGTGGAAATACCCAAGGCGGCCTCAGATACGTCCCCGCGGACGCTAACGGCAACTTGTCTCGTTCATTTCATCGGCTTTGTGTTCAAGGGAGGCGAAAATAGTTGAGAAACGCCATTCATGAATCCTGTTATCTCTTCTCACCCCCCCAACCCCCCCCTTCACACCCGCAGGGCCATATATCGAGAGTGGTAAGTCTCCACAAAGAGTGTTGCCATGAGCATGTCAATCATCCTGATTGCTAACACCCTTTGATTGACCTTTGTGTGTGTGTCCTGCATGTGCGCGTGCGTGTGTGTGCGCGCGTCTCATCGTCCTCCTCGGGTGGAAATTGTTGTGGTGTTTGCATGTGGCCGTTGCCCGGTTGTCGCTTTTGTGCGCCGTCGACTGGGAAGCGGGGAAACTAGCGCCATCCTGTGGACTCAAACAAGAATTGACTGCTTAGTTTTCAAGCGGAGCTCTTCCGTCCGCTCGATGGCGTTGGTTGACTTCCTTATCGTGTGGCTTCATTCAAGACGTGACGGATTTGCACCGGGCAATTTTTAATTTTGCTTACACTCATCCATCTTCTTATTTTTTTGTTGGGGGGGGGGTGCTGTTCAGGGGCAAAACCAACTACATCAACCTGGGCTCTTTCCTCATCAAGCCGGTGCAGCGGGTCATGCGCTACCCGCTGCTGCTGGCGGAGCTGCTGGGGGCCACGCCCGAGAGCCACCACGACCGGCCCCGGCTCGCTCAGGCTCTGCAGGCCGTCAAGGAAATCAACGTCAACATCAACGAGTGCAAGCGTCGGAAGGACCTGGGTGAGAATTTCATTCTCTCGCGTCCGACGCCGACGCTTCTTCTGACCGTCCCGCCGTGCCCTCCCCAGTGGTCAAGTACAGGAAGGGCGACGAGGACACCTTCATCGACAAAATCTCCAAACTCAGCATGCATTCCATCATCAAGAAGTCCAACCGTGTCAGCAGCCACCTCAAGCACCTGACGGGAATTTCACCCCAGGTACGAACGCGGCTCGCTCGCGGGTGCTCGGCGTGGCGGGCGCTGCTCTAACATGGTGGCTTCTAACCTCAGATTAAAGACGAGGCGTTCGACGAGGCCGAAAGGAGCTTCCGGCTGCAGGAGAGACTCATTAAATCTTTCGTCCGGGACATTTCCTTGTACCTGCAGCACATCAGGGTACTTTGGTTTTGGGCGCGGCTCCCAGTACGGCAGCCGCCCACGGTTTCTGACGCTTTTGCATCTCGGGCAGGAATCGGCCTCGGTGAAGGTGCTGGCGGCCATCAGCTTCTGCGACATCTACACGGAGCAAAGTCTCCCCGAGCCGGAGCGCTTCCAGAGAGCCCATCGATGCATCGGCGACGAGCAGTTCACCCAGTTTGTAAGTGAAGTGCCGCCTCGGGATGTTTCGTCCGCATTCAACGGAAATGGCAAACGTACAAGTCCAGATGAAAAGTGCTAAAATAGGCGTGGATGGAACAGCCGGTGACGGCGCCTTGCTTTGCGCTTTCCGTTTGAGCAGAAGGAGCGCACGGAAGCTTTGGTGATCAACCCGCTCACGCAGCTCCTCCTCATGTTCGCCGGGCCCCACAAGCTGATCCAGAAGCGTTTCGACAAGCTGCTGGACTACGACAGTTGCAAGGAGCGAGCCGAGCGCCTCAAGGACCGGCGGGTTCAGGACGAGCTGCGGGTGGCGCGCGGCAACTACGAGGCGCTCAACGCCCAACTTTTGGACGAGCTGCCAAAGTTCCACGGCGCCGCCGAGGAGCTCCTCGCCGGCTGCGTGCGGGCCTTCGCTCAGGCTCAGAAAGACTTCATGAAGACCACCCTCGGGGAGCTGAAACCGCTCCTTCAAGCCGTGAGTCGGATTCGGTCGGGTCGGCCATTTGCGCCGAGGGCTACGTAGCGACCACCTTTGCGTTTGTCTCCAGTTTTCTCACAAGGTGGGCACCGAGGGCCACTTGGTGGCCCAGTTCCAAGAAGAGCACGGCCGCGTGCTTCGGCTTCTGCAGAGCTTCAGCTTCTGCCCTGAAAACCTGCCCGCCGTTGCCGCCGCCGCCGCCGGCGCGACCGTTAGCCCCAGCAAGAAAACCCTGGAGAAGCACAGCGCCAAAAAGCAACTCCAAGGACCTGTGAGTCGCCCCGCCCGCAGCCTCACTCCATTTGGGGTTGAATTTGGTTACAGGACTTAGAGGGGGTAGTTTCTAAACGTCCGACGGGCCCGAGCGAGCGCGTCGCACGGCGCGCGGCCTAACCTTCGGACCCGGTCCCTCCCGTCCTTCCAGCCCAACTGCATCTTGCAGACCGAGCGGCATCGAGCCGGCCTGCTGGCGCGCTACGGTCCCGGGAAACTCTTCCAGGCCGAGAGGAACTTCAACGCGGCCCAGGATCTGGATGTGTCCGTCCTGGAGGGGGACCTGGTGGGCGTCATCAAGCAGCAGGACCCCATGGGGAGCAACAATCGCTGGCTGATCGACAACGGCGGTAGGTCCGGCCGTTCGCTAGCTTGACGTCGGAAGAAAACCAAACTTTCCACTTTTCCTTTTCTGGCTCCGCAGTCACGAAGGGCTTCGTCTACAGTTCCTTCCTGAAGCCCTACAACCCGCGCCGGAGCCAGTCGGACGTGTCCATCGAGAGCCAGTCGTCCAACGAGTCGGGCTACGGCGGCTCCTCGCCCGTTTTCTCTCGCCAGAACAGCGACAGCACGCTAACGTTCAGCCGGGAAACGGCGAGCGTCAGCTTCTCCGCCACGCGGGTCCCGAGCCGCTCGCCCCCGGACTCGGCCCCGCCTCGCGGGCTTCGCCCCGACCCGGCCGGTCCGAGCGACTCGTCGCCGCGGAGCCCCTCCGACCGCGGGGCGTTGGCCGAGCGCCGCGCCGCCTTCGCTCAAAGGGACGCGGAGTCCTCCCGCCGCCGCGGGGACCCGTACGACGGCGGTCACGCCGGCCCGGGCGACCGGTCCGAGACGGACTCCTCTTCCTCGCGGCGGAGACGCGGCGACGAGGCTTCCGATTCTTACCGGCGGAGGAACGGCGGGCCCGAGAAATCGGCCTACTCTCTCGAAGACTTCGGCGAGCCCGAATCGGACGGGCACCAGGTGAGCTTTTGCCCGACCGAAATGTCGTATGTCCGGGCGACGTATTGAAAAGCGGCGACTGGTCTTTTTCAGATCTACTTTGCCCTGTACTCCTTCAGCGCTCGTTGCGCCAACGAACTGAGCATTTCGGCCAACCAGCGTCTGCGCATCCTGGAGTTCCAGGATATGAACGGCAACGCCGAGTGGTGGCTCGGCGAGGCCGGCGGCCGACGAGGCTACGTGCCGTCCAATTACATCCGCAAGTCCGAGTACACCTGACCCTTGCTCACGCGGCGCTGAGACTGTTTGCGCAGAGGCCACGCAACCGCAAACCGGCCGCTTATTTTTGCAGTGATGGACTTTTGCTCCTAGCGTCGTGCCCGGATTTAAAGAACAAAAAAAAAAAGGTACTTTGCATTGATCCCTGTAAAGTCATGAGGATAATACGTTGAGTATTAATAACACATTGTGAAAGGTTAAAAATTTGGGGGGGGGGGACCCGACCACTGTGTTCATTGCACTTTCTCCATTTGGCGTCATAAGAATGGTGTGGCCAACAATCAAAGTGTGAGCTTGGACAGTATGCTGTGGCGTGTGTGTGTGACTTTTTTAATTTTATTTTTTAAAATCTGCACTCCTTAACTTCTCTCCATGTCAGTGGCCTATTTTGTATTTTTTTTAAAGCTGGAGTGACACTGTGAAATGATGTTCAATAAGGAGAGCAGATTTGCTCCCTGTGTACATACTGTCATGTCATGTTGTCGTCTCGGGAATATTTGCGTGCGATCTCTCACCTTTTTGAATAAACCAACCATGTGAGAATGACTCTTTGGACAAATTCCGTTTATTTCCTCATCCTCAACGGAGTCCGACTAACTTTGGAGGGAGGCGATGCGGTCACTGGCCGAGACGCGCACCAGAAGGAACGTAACAAGTGAAGGGCAAAGTGTGTAAAAGAGCAAATTGAAATTGCCGTGACTGTTAGCACGTTTGTGGAAAGCCGTTTTCGTTTCGGTTTCCTTTCGCTTTGGTTGTTATTCGGCAATAACCAGCACAGCAGTACAGGTCAAAGGTTAACAAAGGTTTGTTTGAGCCTCATGCAGCAGCTTAAACACACAAATCTGGCCAAGAGGGCTGCATGAGTTGGGCTAAAGATTGACTTCTTCAGTCCCCGGGGGGCTATAAAAATAGCCATAGCCCCCGGGGGACTTGTCATCGTACTGTCCCGGAACGCCGTGCCATGTTGTCTGCGGGCCTCCTGCTCGTCTGCGCGAGCCTACTCGGAGTCCAAGGATTTCAGCTGGACGGCACGGGTAAATAGGCCGCGGCCGTCAGGAGCCGCTCATCGAGGAATTGATTGAAAATCTTCTCAAGTATCCAATTGAAAAAGGCTTCCGCTTGAAAATTCAACATCGACCTCAAATAACCTTCGCAGATTGCACCTGATTTCAACGTCTGCGAAGCTTTTCGCCGTTCATGTCCGCCTGTTTACGTTTGTGTTCAGAACGTTGCCGGAACGATAGAAAAACAAATGACAAGTATGAAGCTGCAAAGACACCTCGCTCATTCCGAGTTCGTCTAGCCAGCGGGCTCGTACACGTTTGAGCTCTGAAAATATGTCCGCTTACACCCTGCGGTGGCTGGAATAGTTCCCACAAGATGGGAACTGCTAGCTTGCAAGTGAAGCTGCTAACTTTATCTTCAACCCCGTGTTTGGAAACAAATGTCAATTCACTTGTTATGGTCGTTCACCTATTCGAGGTGACAACAGCGCTGAAATGTCACCGTGTGTGTGTGTGTGTGTGTGTTTTCGTTGTTTTTGTCAGATTCCGACTATGGACAACATCCCATACCAAAAAGTTTCCCGCGCTTGTTTTCTAACATAACCTCATGGCTGCGTAAAAAAGTAACTTTCCGCACAGGTGAGTATTTCTTTTCCCTGAATCCAATTGTTATGTTGTAACTCCGGCGTTCTTGAATCATACTGCACCCTGTTACATGACACATCATGTGTATTGAAATACTGGAGTGCTTCGAACCAATCGAAGCAGGGGGGGCGCGGGGCCGGGGGGGCAAACTCCTGTCCTAGAGGGCCGCGATCCCGTGCACGTCTTCCAAGTCTCCCTGTTGCAACGCACCTGATTGAAATGAACAGGTCCAATGTCAGGCTTGCGCAGAGCTTGCTGATGATCTGATCATTTGAATTAGGCGTGTTGCAACAGAGAGACTTGGAACCCTGCGACACCTGAGTTTGACGCCCCTGCCTCAAGGTGACGTTACGCAATACTCTCCCCATTTCTTGACAACGTGTAAAAGAAAATGTTCAAATAAAGGTGTTTTAATAAGTTCAAGTGTATTTCAATATATTTTGATGGGTTTAAAATGCGTGGGAGTGACAACAATACCACTGTGTTGGTGACCAGGAAAGGTTTTCTTGTTTTGTTTTGTTTTCCTTTCAGAGCCTGACCTTTGTGATCCAAACCCGTGTTTTCACAACGGCCAATGCAACGTCCTGTCTAACAAAGTAACGTGTTCGTGTCGTGAGCCTTTCACGGGCGACAAGTGTCAAAAAGGTCAGATGATTTCAATATTGCCAAGTAGTCTGGCTACATATTGTGTTGTTGTGCAGTAGTTCCTTGATTTGCGAGATTTATTCGAATTGTCATTGATCTATTCCAGCCCCCCAAAACACCAGCCCCTAAAAAAATAAAACATATTTTAAACAAGAAAGAAATTTCAAAAACAACGTAATAGATGATTAAATAGAATGTAAAGAAATAATTCAATGGCACATTATGCCGCTCATTCGTGTTTGCCCGTATTGGCCACCGGGAGGCAGTGTACATCCATATTACACAGTGATAATGAGAGAAAAAGAAATGACCCGCCGAATATTGGTCATTTTTCGACGATGGCGATTATAGAATCTGCCTGTGAGTATTTCATGCCTTGTCTGCTTGCGCTGTTTTCCAAACATAAGTTGTTTCAACGTTTCTACCGAGCAGATAATCATTGCTGATTTTGTTAGCTTTCGTCGTTTTTTTTTCATCGTGTGAGCTCGCAGAAGTGGTGTGGCTTTTCTTTCATTCATGCTTAGTTTTACAACAAACTTTAACCGGTCGGCGCAATAAAAGGCTTAAGGGGTTCATTTCTGGAAAAAAAAAGATTCACTCCCTGCCAAATTTCGTTCGTTACAAAGTTCGCCACAGCCGTCGTCCAGTACTCGTAACTCAAATCATTGCTCACAAGCCAAGGTGAGCGTCGGCCATTTTGGAACTTGAAAATCTTGTCAGCCAAGGTACCCCTGTGTTCGCCTAATGTTTTTTTGTTTGTTGTGTGTTTTTTTTTTAATTGAATATTCAGCTAAAGATGTCTGCAAGGATATGAATTGTCATTTTGGTGACTGCGTGTTGAACTCGGCTGGAGGTCCAGAGTGCAAGTGCACATACCCCTACCTCGGACCCAACTGCCTCCAACGTGAGTTTTCAAGTATTTTGGTTCAAATTTGTTTTCTGTAAAAGCATCACCGACTCCATCAAGAGTGTAGTCAAGTATACTTTATTTCTTGCAGACAAATTACACCGACCGCCAGCAGTTGGATTGAGAGATTTGGCATATTTTGAGTGTTATGATTGTTGCTGTGTCAAAATGAAATAATTCAACAATCAAATGGCTAGAAAGCAAACGCATTACTCAAAATGCATTCATAATAGTTATTGCATATACATGTGAAAGTTGGATTGGTGTTATCACATACTTTTTTTCTTGTGTCGAAATGAAATAAACATGCAGTCAATCTAGGAAATGATTAAAATGGCCAACTTTGACTCCTGTTTTGCCAACTTTGAACCTGGGTCAAGCAGAGCAAGCCGTTCCCTGCAGTCCAAATCCTTGCCACAACGGTGGCGTCTGTATGGAGCAAAATCGGCAAGCAAATTGCAGTTGTCTCAAAGGATACAGAGGACGCTACTGCCAAGTAGGTACGCGCTATCGGCACTATTGTCTTCTAAAATGTCCACAATTTGAGATCCTGATTTGAGAACAGACAGCATTTTCAAGAAATTGACCTAAAAAACGCGTCCAACTTTTTTCTCATGAGAGAAAATCTTTTTTTTTTCTTGAAAATGTGTGACTGCGTTCCCACATGATTACAATTTTTTTTCTTGAAAATATATACTGTACCACATTTGTCCAGAAACGATTTGAGAAAGTGTGTGTGTGTGTGTAGCCCCCAATGACTGCTACGTGGGCAACGGCAAGTCATACGTCGGCACGGTCAGCACCACGGTACGCGGTGAGGAATGTCTCAACTGGCATTCCGTCTCCATTCTGCTGAATGACGGGCGAAGTCCTTTCGACATGTACCCAAACTTCAGCGGCTTGGGACAAAACAACCACTGCAGGTATCAAATGCTCATTTACTTTTTTGGTCATAAAATTGCATTCTTTGTTGGTATGCGTGTGTGTGTGTGTGAGATCAATGTTTAATCATGTATTTGATTGTTGTCATGTTAGGAATCCAGATGGGGAGAGCAAGCCGTGGTGTTATGTCAAAAGGGCCAAGGTGGAGTGGGACTACTGCGACGTCAAGCCGTGCCACCCAAGTGAGAAGTCGCACAGAACCATTGTTTGGAAGGGAAAGCCTTCAATCTTGAAAAAAAAAAAGAATACAGTCGTGGGTCTTTCAATTTATTGATTCATTAATTTTTTTAATGAAGTCTCAGACTAGGGAACAAGTCAAGAATTTATTCATACAACTTTAACAAGAAAGTTGTCATTTGCAGAGAATAAATTCAAAGAACCTGGAGAAAGAGTTTTTGTATTTTAAGAAAAAAAGTTTCCAAGAATAAAATCACATGTGTTTGAAGACAAAGTCTTAATAGTGCGCCTTCCAAAGTTTTTTCTTTGTGAGAAAACCACAAGCTCTGTGTTGACTCTTCCATTCTCTCTCGATATTTACAGAAGTCTTTCATCTTACTCGGCCGAGCCATCCAAACGCCATGTTCTCCCAGTGCGGTATTGCCCAGCCAAAGGAGTTGCACCGGATCATCTGGGGGATCAAGTCGTGGCCGGGTGCCCACCCGTGGCAGGTGTCCCTGCAGGAACGAGCAAAAGGCTCCAACGTCGCCTTCGTTCCGATATGCGGCGGGGCCCTGCTCTCCTCCTGCTGGGTCATCACGGCTGCGCACTGCATGTAGGTACCCCGCGGGAACTGACATTTCGTAGTCCAAGAAATTTGGACTTTTTTTTTTTTTTCTTCAATTTTTGTTAAAAATATGGGAAGAACAATTCAGTGACACCTCATTTACTTGTGAAAAGATTGGGACAAAGATCCCCATTTTCAGAAAGCGGCGTCATGTATCTTGGAGGGGGGAAAAAAATTTCTGAGAACAAAGTTGTATGTCAATGAAAAAGTTGTCATTTTGAGAGGAAGGAAGTTGTCATTTTCAAGACTCAAAGTCTGACGTCATATCTTGAAGAATAAATCCGAAGTTTGAAACGCTATCGATTCCTTTCCGAATCCAAAAGAAGACCTTGCTTTTGGGCCGGGCTCCAAAGTCCCGCCGTTCCCCATACGACCTTCAGTTTTGTTTTTCATGAGTTTGTTTCTTGAACATGTTTCTAGCGAGACGACGAATGAATACCAGGTGATGGTGGGAGCGGTCAAACTGGACTCGACGGAGCTCACGTACCAGCTCATCCCAGTGGTCCGCAGCGTCCTCTATCCTCGTCCGCGTGACGCTGACCTCGGTCGGTCCAAACGCTTCCGTCGGTTCATTTTATACGAGCGCTTATCCTCCTCCGAGCTCCGGCGCGATGGTCCAACTCCGCTTCTTGTTTTTTTTTTTTTTTGTAGCTCTGCTCCAACTCCAAGTCACACACGACCAACACTGTGCCCGGGAATCGAGATTTGTTCGCGCTGTGTGTCTACCCAGACAGCACTTCCCCGCCGGAAAGGAATGCGTGGTCTCGGGATGGGGAAGCGATGGAAACTGTAAATTTTCCCCAGTGAAAAAAAAAGCGATACGAGTGCGCGATAGAGTGCATTTTCAGATTGCAGTTTCTCGTTCACTTTAACCGCAAACTAACTCAAGTTGTTGCCGTTTTCCAGCCAGCAGAAGCAACGACTTGTTGGACGCTTACGTCTCGCTCATCTCGGAGCAGACATGCAAGCAGCCTCAAGCGTACCAAGGCCTTTTGCGCGACGGCGAGCTGTGCGCGGGCAACATGGAAGGGGGAGCCGACTCCTGTAATGTAAGAACGCCGACATTTTTTCAAGTCGCCTCTTTGGAGATTCCACTTGGCACCATTTCAGGCCCTCTTGTCTTTTTTTTTTTTTTTTTTGGTTGGCGCTTGACCTTTGGCTTATCGCGCAGGGTGACTCCGGCGGCCCTCTGGTGTGCCAGCGCAACGGCATACATTACCTGACTGGGGTGGTGAGTTGGGGAGATGGCTGCGGCCTCCCGAACAAGCCCGGCGTCTACGTCGACGTCTACAAGTTTGTCCACTGGATCCGACACGAGATCGGCTCAACCTTGGCGAGGTGAACCGTCGCGCGATAAGCTTCCTACTCGATTTTACTCCAGTGAATAGCCAGTGATGTGAAGCTACGAAACCAGGAAATCCTGAACCATTAAACAATTGACCGAAACGTTCAAGATTGGGATTTTTGATTGATTGATTGATTTTATTTTGAATGCGGTCTAATGGAGCGTTTGCTCCGAGCCCAGCTTTGAGTTTTCACGTCACAAAAGCTGAACCTGCCAGACTTAATAATTGATGCCTCGCTCCGCGTGCACATCATCAAGCCGAAGCTAAAACATCGGCACCAAACAAAAAGTTGCGGCAAACGTGTGTGTGTGTGGGTGTGGGGGGGGGGGTATGGCCACTTCCTGCTGCGAATACATTCCTAAATGCAAACATAACATTCATCTTTCATGCTCTTAAAATCAATTCATGTCACGTCCTCCATTTCCTGGCTTCAATTGTATTTACAACACTCTTGTTGTAAAACCGTATTTACATTCACTTTTTGTCTCATTGTTAAATCCACCACTGCGCTGTTGATTTTTTTTTTTTTTTTTTTTTGCTAAACATAGCAAGTTCCGTCTTCATTCGACATGCTTGCATCCTTCATTCCTCATCCATCTAGCTCAGTCCCGCGTGGCCGCATTCTCCCAAACTCCTTAAGTATCTTGAATAGCTTTGGCCTGACCGGATGTCTTGAGCGTGCTGTGCCGCGCGGCCGACGAGGCGCCGCTGGATTTCTTCTCCGTGGATTGGAAGGTGGCGCTGCTGCTACTTGTGGTGGTGGCGGCGGTGGTGGTCTTTTTCTGCACGGTCTGGTAGGTCTTGTTCCTGTTGACGTGAAGCACCTCCGTGGCGTCCATGTTGACGCCTTGCCGCGTCTCCTCGCTGCTCTGCGCCTGCTCGGACGATTGTTGCCCCTGTTGCTCCTCCATCCGCTGCTGGTAGTGGAGCTGCAACACGGAAAAGGTTGTTTGAAAGCTTGAGATTGACCCCTTTGAGCTCAAATGTGTCAAATTCACAAGAGCGCGTGAGCACTTGGCCATGCACAAAGTCCTATTATGTCAGATTAATAAAAATGACTATCGTCCACCTTCTCTCTGTGACGTGCACAATCAGCTCCTCAAGCAGCTGTGTAAAAGCCTTAATAACGATTCTGATCATTTGAATCAGGTGTGTTGGAAAAGGGCACTGCGGTGCGGCTTTTGAGGACCCGAGTTGTCGCCCCCCCCCCGGAACAGGCGGACGCAGCAATTCCGTCTCACCATGATCATGCGCTGGTACTTGGCGATGGCCTCATCTGTGGTCAGCCCCTCGGTCAAGCCCAGCTCGGCAGCCCGGCGAGCCAGCTCAACCTTGTGGGAGCCGGGAGGGGTCCAGCCCGCTCCCCTCATCCGCTTCAGGTCCGACTTGTAGTTCACCTGCAACAGACGCGGCGGCAGGAGCTCGAGCGTCAACCGAAGGAGACACCGACGCTACAGTCGTCGTGACGACGGGAAATTGACAAAGGCGGACTTTGACCCCGAATGTCCGCGGACGGCTCGGCTCGTCTTACGTCGCTCTGCAGCCGGTAGGCCCGCTTGGCGTGCTTGAGCTGCAGCTGCTCCGAGTCGCACGTGTAGTCGTGGAGCTTGCTGCGGTACGCCAGGTCGCTGGCCTGCGCCCGGCTCTTCTTGGCCAGCAGGAACTCGGGCTGGTCGGCGTGGATCTTGTAGTTGGCGCGCTCCTCCTTGGACCGCCGCTTGTACTCCAGGTTGCTGTGGAGCTTGCCGGCCGCCAGCGAGTGCATCATTTTCGGGTCGTCCTCCACGCAGCGCAGCCCCACCTGCTGGCCCTTCTCCCGCAAGTGAGAGTCCTTGTAGAGCACCTGGTCGAGGGGCAGGTGCTCTTTGGTCAGTCCACGAAAATAATCACATTGCACCTCGTCGCTTCGCTAATTTAGCACCGATTGACTACTAATCGCGGATCTTTCTTTGTCCATCCATTTCTGTCTGTTCATTTCCAAGAAGCGCAGACAACACTCACATCGCTGGCAATTTCCCTGGAGGCCTTGGCCGTTCGGAAGGGGATGGCGTCCAGCCGCAAGTCGCAGCCCAGCGTCTTCAGCTGCTCTCCGGATGCCTTGTACACTTTCTGCACCCAAATGGTTAGTGCTCCCATTTCTTAGCGTCCACTCTACGTTGCTTACAAAAGGCTCGGAATATTCAGCTTTCGAGTGACCTTTCGGGATCAACCTAAGCAAAAAGGTTCGAGGAGGTCCCTCGAACTAAATTGTTCCTCGAAAGCCTCGTGTGGGTAACGGTGCACGTTTGAAATTTCCGTGGGTCTTACGTCGCTAATGTGCTGGGCGTTCATCCTGGCTCGGACGAAGTCGGGGTCGTCCGGATGTAAGGTGTACTTGTTCATGTCGTCGTTCCTCCCCGATTTGTACAGCCTCTGGATGGAGAAACCGGAATGCTGTCCAAAAAAACGCTCCAAACCGTTTGCTTTTCCGCGTTCTTCACGTTACCTCGCTGCAGTGTTGATAGCTGGCCTTGGCGTGGAGCATATCTGGGGAGTCTGTCACCGAGGTGAACTTCAAGCTGTCTGGCAGTTGGCGGTATCGCTTCTGCATGGAGAAAAAATGCATTGGCTGTACGCTCGACCGTGTTCTCTGGGTCGATCGCGACTCTTCGTTTCTGCCCTGCCTCGTGACCGCTTTTATGTTTTGTATCTTGAAAATCTTCCAAAAGTGCCTCGCCGTGTTTATCTTTCGTGCGCCTTGCTTCTTTTTCAACACGGTGTCGCGTGAAAGCGGCCGCTTACATCGCTAACGAGTCTCCCGGCGTTCTTGGCGGACTCCAGCTGCGGCGCTCCCACGCCGTCCCACGCCGCGCCCTTCATGAAGTTCAGTTCCGACTTGTACAGCGTCTAGACGGGAAAGCGGTGGGAAT
Source organism: Hippocampus zosterae (assembly GCF_025434085.1). Taxonomy (NCBI): domain Eukaryota; kingdom Metazoa; phylum Chordata; class Actinopteri; order Syngnathiformes; family Syngnathidae; genus Hippocampus; species Hippocampus zosterae. The sequence goes on along the minus strand of NC_067457.1, from coordinate 368,619 downwards.
CACGCCTCCCGACCCGACGACGGCGTCCTTCGGTCACCCGGCCTCACCTCGCTCTGCAGGTTGTAGGCTTTCTTGGCCCAGTTGACCTTCATGTCGTCGGGAAGCACCGTGTACTGGTGAAGTCTCGTCCTGTAGTCCTGCTCGCTGGCCAGGGCCTGAGCGTTCTTGGCCGTCACGAAGTGGAGCGTGTCGGGCGTCAGGCGGTAGCGAGCGCTGGCCGTCGAGGCGTCCTTGCGGTACTCCTGGTCGCTGGCCAGCCGGTTTGCCCGCGTGTAGTGCAGCAGGTACGCGTCGTCCCAAACGCTCTGGGCGCCGATGTGCTTGCCTTTGTCTGCCAGGTGCTCGTGTTTGTACTTGTACTGCGGAAAGGGACGGATGAGATTAGTTTTGTGTCGGCGATGTTGGTAACTGGAATATGAGTCGCTAGACGAGCGCCTGTAGCCATCATGGAAATCTTACGTCGCTGGCGATGCCCGCGGAGCTCTTGGCTGCCTGGAACGGTATGTCCTGCATGGTCAGCTTGTAGCCCCGAGCCCTCAAGTTGTGCCAGGAGTCCCTGTATCGGATCTGAAGAACCAACCGTCCGGCTTCAAACGTCCGACGGCGACAACGAGTCGACGGGCGGCGGAGGCCGGTCTGACCTCGCTAAAGTTAGCCGCGTTGATCTTTGCTTGAGTGATCTCCGGTCTTTCGGCCGTGACGGTGTAGCTGTGCCGCTCGCTGGCCCCTTTCTCTTTGTACAGACGCTAGGCGAGAGGCCAGTTTAGAGAATGACGGCGTGGCCGCGCCGCGAGGGAAAACGATGGACTCACCTCATTGGCGATCAGTCCACTGAGTTTGGCGTGGATCATGTCGGGCGAGTCCGCCACAGGCGTGTGCTTGAAGTCGTATGGATGCTGGCGGTACTTTTTCTGAGGCGGGACAAAGATTGCGAGTCGTCTTTGCTCCAGTTGCGGTATTGAAACGTTTGTGGCCAGCTAGCGGTCGGGTAAATGGTCAGTCTTACGTCACTGATCAGCTGACCGGCTTTCCTGGAGCCTTCGATTTGCAGAGCCCCCGTGGCGATCCACGCCGCGCCGCGCAGGAAATTGAGATCGGAACGATACAGCCTCTGCAACGTGGAGAAAAGCCTGACGTAGCCGTCGGAGCGCCTTGTCAGCGTCCGGTGCGCCTAACCTCGCTTTGCAGAGCGTACGCCTTCTTGGCCGCCTGCAGCTTCATGTCGTCCGGCAGGGAGGTGTACCGATGCCAGCTCAGCCTGTAGTCGCGATCGCTGACCAAAGACTGGGCCTTCTTGGCGTGGGCCACCTCCAACATATCCATGGGAAGGTGGTGCTTGGAGCGCTGGCCGGCCGACTCCTTCCTGTACGTAATCTGGGTGGCGGAAGGGGAAAAGCTCTTTTCCATCGGGTAGAAAATCTGCCTACCAAAGACGGACGGAAAGCACCCACGTCGCTTTGCAGCTTGTTGGCGTAAACGGAGTGAGCCATGTTGATGTCGCCTTGCAGCCCTTTGGCTCCCGTCATCTTCCCTTTGCTCTTCTCAAAGTCCCCTTTGTATTTTTGCTATCGCCAGACAAACGCAGCATCCCCATGAGTAGATTGGCAAGGCGACGACTCCTACGTCAGATTTCCGGCCACTCACGTCACTCAGTATGTCGGCCGAGGCTTTGGCCGACTGGAAAGGAATAGCGTCCAGACGCAGTCTGTGGCCTCCGTCGCGGAGTTTCGTCCAAGATTCCTTGTAGCGACTCTGAAATCAAGGACTTTTTAAAAAAAATTTTAGCTCGTAAAAGTCGGACAGAGGCGGAAGGCGTTGGTGTTTACCTCACTCAAGTTCAAGGCGTTGAGCTTGGCTTGCGCAAACTCGGGCAGCTCCTCATGGAGGGTGTAGTAGCGCTTCATGTTTTCGGCCTTCTCTCTGTACAACCGCTGTCGAGACATCGTATGGGGCGGCGTTTCGCATGGGCAAAAAGCGCTCGTCTCAAGTCGCAAGTACTCACGTCAATGGCCAGTTTGTTGCTGAGTTTGGCCTGAACCATCTCCGGCGTGTCTTCAACACTGGTAAACTTGAGGGCGCTCACGTTCTGCCGATACTTTTTCTAAAGCGGGAGGGGTTGAAATCTTATCCGGGTCGGCTAACCTTCAACGCCTCGTACGTGACGCGGTCGGGCGGGCGTTACCTCGCTGAGCAGCTCCCCGGCTTTTTTGGCCTGCAGGACATCCAGAGACTTGGAGGCCTCCCAGCCGACGCCCTTCATCCAGGCCAGATCGGATCGGTAGAGTTTCTAAAGACGCGCGCACAAAGACGGGCGGTTGAGCGAGCGATGACGTCGACGTTTCTGAAAGTCTTGGTCGAAGGGACTGACGTCGCTCTGGAGTCCGTAGGCCTTCTTTGCCCAGGCCACGTTCATGTCAGTTGGCAGCGCCGTGTACTCGTGCAGGAATGTTCTGTAGTTGTAGTCTGCCGCCAAGTCTTGGGCCTTCTTGGCCTGGCTGATATTTAGCATGTCCAGAGAAACACTGCGGACGAGATGGATTGGCACGTGTTTGGCCGTCTCGATATCAATGTCGGGAAAGGAAAAGTTTCACCGGCGCACACATTTGTCGAATGCGCTGTGCGCACGTGTATGATTCTACGTGGCGTTCACAAACTTGAATCGGGTCTTGGTGTCCTCGTAGTTCTTCTTGTAGTCGCGGCCACTCTGCAGTTTGGTGGCCAGCGCCGAGTGAGCCATGCGCGAGTCGTCGCTGACCGACTTGATTCCGATCACCTTGCCTTTGTTTTTCTCATACTGCTCTTTGTATTTGACCTGCCAGGGAACGAGACGCGGGGGGAGTGTTACCGAGAGGTGAGCCAGGCACAGAAGCTACCGAGGCGTGATGAAAACGGTAGGCGCTAAAGTCGCTTTGTTACTCAGGCACGGCTTTTTCCCATTCTAAACATTCATTCTTGAATTTCACACGAGTCAAAGGTCCCGTCTTCATTTCTAAATCTGTTCGTGGGGAGAAAAAAAAAAACCTCACATCACTGGCCAGGTCTCTCTTCGCTCTCGCGGTGAGAATGGAAAGCGAGTCCAATCGCAGCTCAAAGCCCTTTTCCCGCTGTTTCTCCCATTGGCTTTTGTAGATTTTCTGAAAGAACGAAAAAAAAAGAAAGTACAATCGGAGGAATGACGACCGTCTTTGCCTCCAAGGTGAATGTGCACCTCAAATGACCCCTTCAACAAACGTAAACACTTAAGTCGAGGAAACCTTTTTTAATTGTACGCCAACGACCTTATTCGAGGTCTTGAGGTCATAACACGTCGACCTTCCCGGATGACCATAACGGGTCTTAAGGTCAACCCGGAAGGTCGGCGCACTCACCCCGCTGAGAAGCTCGGCGTTTGCCTTGGCCTGTCTGAAAAGCGGCGCATCCGTCGTCATGCTGTGCCGGTGGATCATCTGCTCGCCGTTTGCTTTGTACGCCAGCTGAAAAGAAGCATTTTCAAAAGCGGTGAGCCACGGCCAGCTGCGTCTTGCCTTCATGGCGCGATGACCTTACGTGGCTCTGCAATTCCTGGCTCTTCTTGGCGTGTTGGATGAACAGATTGTCCGCCGCCTGGGTGAACTTGATGCCATCCACCTTCTGCCGATATTTATTCTGCAAAAGAGGCACAACGCCGGACACCATGCGCGGTTTATGCGCAGCTCGCTCGGAGATTGAACGCGCGACGGAGAACTGACGTCGCTGAGCAGATCGCCGGCTTTCTTGGCCTGCGTGATGTTGAGGCAGCCTTCCGTCTCCCAGCTCACCCCCTTCATCCAGTTTAAGTCTGAGCGATAGAGGTTCTGATGAGCGCAGGAAAAAGGAAAAGTCATCGGTCAGTCGAGGACTTTGGAGATCCTCTCAATCGAGCCCAACCGGCCACGCCCTTGGATTTCATGAGTCCAAGTGTGATTTGAAGCTCACGTGGCCGTTTCTCACCTCGCTCTGCAGGGAGTACGCCTTCTTGGCTTGCCGGACCTTGACGTCATCGGCCATGACGGTGTAATCGTGCAGCCTGGTTCGGTAGTCCACGTCGCTGGCCAGAGCTTGGGCCTTTTTGGCGTGACTCAGGTTGACCATGTCCATGGACAGGCTGTACTGGCCCCGCTTCTCCTTGGAGCCCTTCTTGTATGCAATCTGCAGGGGAAGACCAGGGGGATGCCGGGGACTTTGCCAAGAGCGGGGGGGGCTCGGAATGACTTACGTCGCTGTGCATCTTGGCCACCCGCAGCGAATGTAAAGTCTTGGAGTCGCTCACATTGACGCCGACGGCCGTTTCCCTGTTCTTCAGGTAGTTTTCTCTGTATTTGAGCTGGGGCGGCACATGACACGCAGAGTGACCGGCGCGTTTCCAAATCATTTGGGGCGGTGTCGTTTTTCCTCACATCGCTGGCGAGGTCGCGGGAAGCCTTCGCCGCCTTGACGCTGAGGTGGTCCGCGCCGATGTCGCACGCCTTCCATTTGCTCTTCTCCCACTCCTCCTTGTATTTAATCTAGAACAAGAGAGCGTGCGCGAGGTGTAAACGGGAGACGACATGTCACCAAAGATGGAGAAAACGGGGGAGGGGGGCGCTTACGTCACTGCACAAGGCCGCGTTGTCTCTAGCCCTCTTGATTTGTGGCAAGTCCCCGCGAAGTGTGTACAGATGCTTGGTCTTCTCGTAGTCTGCTTTGTAGTTGAGCTGAACGGTTGCAAAAAGAGAACTTTGTCACAACGACGGGACGCAAAGCAAAAGCGGGCTCGTTCGAATGAGCCTCCGCGGGGGGGTGCGGCGGAACCCGAGCGAAATGGCTTCTCGTCAAATGGAAAAAGGTTCATTTGCAAGCATTTTGCCCTCCACGTCACACTTTTGAGCTCACGCGTCGTACTGACATTGCTGATAAGTTGAGCGTTTTTCTTGGCCAGGAGGATCGCCGGCGTGTCCTTCACTGGGCTGTACTTGACCTGGTCGATGTGCTGCCTGTAGTTCTTCTGCGGAGGTGGACATTTCAGCCCTCAACCACTCCACCGGCGCCGTCATGGGACTCGGGAGAACTCACGTCTTTCAGTGGGTCCAGCTTCCTTTGGCTGCGGTAGCCTGGTGTCAGCGTAGCTTGGTAGGTGTACTCGCCGTGATCTTGCTCGCGACCTTGTTTGTATGAAATCTGAAGAGCACAGGAGAGAGAGCGCGGTTCCTTCATCCCGAAGGACAAACGTCCAAACGCCGCACCCCGAATCGACGGGTCCGTCAATGAGAAGGCTTACGTCACTGGCCAGCGTCCGGACTTTCATGGCGTGCGTGGTCCGCTTGTCAATTCCCGAGCCTTCGTAGTGGCCCTTCATGTCCATGTACTTCTCCTTGTATTTGTTCTTGCGTGCCGCACGGAAAAAAAAGTAGTGCAAGTGTTATCGCCACAGTTCCCGTGCGTTTGTAATTGCCGCCGGGGTACGATAACGTCATTGCTGTGGACTTACATCGCTGGTGAACTGGGCTACTTTGGTAGCATTTTGAAACTGGGGCGTCTCGCAGAAATTGATGCTGTGGCCTCTGCTGTTCTCCAAGTCTTTCCTGTACTCTACCTGTTGGCCAGGAGAGGTTCTCAAAAACACTCGGCTCACTTTGAAAAACTGAGCTCCCCGAGACCAATTTTTCAAAAAACAAGGCAGAAATGTTCCTGCTGAAAAACCATTTCAATGTTGACCAACTAAAAACAAAAAACAAACAAAACGATCTCAAAATAAATGTTTAAATGCAAATATTTGCGACTTAAACGTTCGACAAAACTGAACTGGACCCAACAAATGTACTGCGCCAGATACGAAAACAGTCCCCCCCCCTCACCCCCACGTTCCACACTTTTAGTCACTGATCTCGAGGCTTGCTCTTCATTCAATATAAAATGATCAGTCCGCCGCGAGCCACTTGCAATAGACGCCAAAATGTTCATTGTTCAGAATCTCGCGCGCGGTGACATCATTACGGACGGATGCGCTTTGTGCTGGCATCGCGTAGACGTGATGGCATCAAGCCAAGCGAGCGCCACACCTCACTGACGAGCTTGTTGATCTTGCGGGCGTTCATCAAGGCCAGGTTGTCCTCCGAGGTCAGGTTGTGGAAATGTGACGTGCCCTTCATCTTATTCAAGTCTTTTCTGTATTTCAGCTGCGAGAGAAAAACGGATGAAGTGAAGCTTCAAACTTGTAAGAATCGGCATCCAAAGACAAAGTGAACTTTGCACTCACATCACTTGCGTTTTCCTGCGCCTTCTTAGCCAGGTGGTACCCGGGCGTTATCATGGCAGGGAAGCTTCCTTTTCCTCGCCGCTGCTCGTACTCTTCGGTGTAGGCGATCTACAGAAAGTGCACCGCGTGATTAAATCCGCTGGAGATGTTTCACGAGATGCGCCTTTTGAATTCTGCAGTTGAGATGAGCACGAGTTGCTTTGGAAAGATGGTTTTACTTAAGAGATCCAGCTGAGGGTGCATGTACCAATTTGCTTTTTTTTTACGTCTCTTACAAATATTCTGCTGACTTCTGTGATGACAAACAAAAAAAAAAAGAAAAAGAAGAACCTGGCTGAAGTTGTCGGCATTCTCTCTGGCATGGAGCATTTCGGCCAAGGTCGCGTCGGCGCTGGCCTTGCCCTTCATCTCCTGCTCGTATACGTGACGATACTTTATCTGCCGCAAACCACAGAGACGGCAGTTGACTTGAAGAAAAGTACTTGAAGTAGAAGTACGGATACTTGTGTGGAAAAGTTGAAGTACTGATTCAGGTCCAGGTCTATTTGCATTGATTTTTTTTTTTTTTTTTTTTAGGTGGCGTATTCAGCAGAGGTAAAACAAACAAACAACAAAACGCTAATTTTGATAAAGAGCGGAATAGAAATAACAAGTTAAATGTTTCAAATGATGGGAGTATTAAAAAAAAAAGTACACATACCTGAGAATCTACGTAAGTACGCTCACAAAGTATTCGTGCTTGGATGTTTATGCTTACGTTGCTGGCCTGTTCGGAGGCCTTTTTTGACATCTTGTATGCAGGTGTCAGATGTGCGGGGAAGCTGCCTTTGCCTTTGCGCTGCTCGTACTCCTCCGTGTAGGCGTACTGCAAAAAAGAATATTGGAGTGCGGCCGCCCTCACGTGCACAACAACTGGAGAAAAGGAATCTGCCCTTATGAAGGTGGGTGCATACGGCAACAAGTTCCCCCATTGAAATGAATGAAAAAGCCTTAAAACCAAAAAAAAGTAACGGACCAAATGGCAACTCGATTCGAGGCACCGCAGCCTTCGCATGATTATCTGCCCGAGTGCCAGTCGACACGAAAGTCACTGACAAAAGACTCACATCGCTGACAATCTGCCCTTGTTTCTTGGCCAGGAGCACCTCCGGGGGGTCCACGAAGGCGGTGTATTTTGAAACTCTCTCCTCGTGGCCTTTTTTGTATTCGAGCTTTTCGAGACAGAGCACGAGAAACTCAATCTGGGCGCATACTCAAGCGGCAAATGAGGCAAACGTTGTTCCCTTACGTTGCTTGCCAGGGTGTTGGCCATTTTGGCCGCCTGGTATCCCGGCGTGATCAGGGCCGGGAAGCTGCCTTTGCCTTTGGACTCGTCGTATTCCTCCATGTATTTGACCTGCCATCACAAGAGGCAAAAGTACTCGCGTGCGCCGTACTGAAGTAGAATTACAAATCATTGTGTAAGACTCTGGCAAAAGTACTCATTCAACTCCTTTTCTAAAAAAAAATTTAGACGAAATAGTCCGAAAACAGGCACTCACGTCACTGATGTTTGTCTGAGCTTGTGACATGGACACCATCTCCTGGTTGTACCAAGACTGTTGCTGGGAGGAGTACTCTGACTGAAACTTGAAGGACTGTTTGGATACAAACGATGTCATTTGGAAAAGACATTGAAGGCACGAAAGCGAAGCCAAGTGATGAGATCAGATCAGATATCGCCAGTGACGACCTCGGTTTTTTTTGGGTGCGTCTCTCAGTAGCTGATATGCTGGCTAGCCTGCTGCTAATATGAGACGGGAGTCTCGCGTGGACTCTGAGACGCAGACGCAATCCAACAGACGGGAACAGGTGGATGAGGGGAAGCGATTACGGGATCTTTTTGTGGAGTTTAATTTTAGCCGGCGACCAGGGCAAAACACAGAAATAACCGTAGACGCGCTCTCCCCTCTCCATTCCATAAGGCTGCCGTCACTATAGACTCATAGCGATCCTTCTGGGAAAAGATGCCACGGAGTGCTTAAAAAAAAGAAAAAAGGAAGTCATCTGACCACCAAATTCCTGATTTTGTGATTGAATCTGGCCACAACTGAGCACCTGCCTGAGGCAAGTGTGCTGCAACCGCCCTCTGTGTCGTGTTCCAAATTCTTTGCAAAGTTAGTAGCTTGTGACCCAAATCCATCCTGACAGCATCTCACCTCACTGCTGGCCGTGCACTGCTTTTTCGCGGTGATGTCGATGGGTGCTTCATACACGCTGGTAAAGGTGTTGTTCCTCGGATTGTGTCTGCAGGCGGGAAATGCACACCGTTGTGACTTATTTTATTGATGTATTCTTTTATTTTTTTTCGAAATGGAGACTACTGGCTGAGCACTACTCACACTGAGCAGTAAGGCCTCTTCTTGTGGCTGACAAAGTTATTGGCCGTCAGCACCATCTTACAGATGTCGCAGTGAAAACATGCTTTGTGCCAGTTCTGCCGAAGAAAAATCACCGTATGAGTTTAGCGAGGCTTTTTATTTTATTTTTTTAGAATTGTCTGCTTTGGCATATGTTACATTGAATGAAGGTAAAACAATGTAGTCATTACAAACAACAATCGATCGAGGCCTTCTTTGAATACCTGATCAATGCAGTTGATCTTCTCCGCCGGGTACACCACAAACCCACACCTTGCACAAGACTGCATTTTAAATCCTTTGGTCTTCACCCTTCAAAAATTAAATGTTGAGACAAAGTTGAGGAAGCAGTCCCTCCCGCGTGTTTCTCCGCCGGTGGTAAACTTAGTTCTGCGACTGTACTACTGTGTTCTCTTACTTGACAGGGTTTCCCTTGATGGACCACCCCCCCTTGTGCCAAAGCATTCGAGACCACTGGCTTACACAGCTGCCTATCTGCAGGACATGGCAATGTAGGTGTGTAATGATCCCTTGCTGGACACTTAGGTCAACCTTGTTATGACACATCGGGAGTGACACAGCGTTAGATGTTAAACAATGGCTATAGATAGGAACTAGACCGACGCGCCGTTTATGGGAATCGCTTGAAACGCTGTATGGATTGCTTCGGATCATTTTGGTACAAGTATACGCAGAAATGCAAAGATAAGTTTTATATTGACCGCATTCCTTTTAATTTACTTCCAGTTCCATGAGCTAATAAAAGCTGTGAAGTGCAACAGCTTTGGAAATGCACTTTACAAATGGAGCAGATTGAAAAAAATTAATCTGCAGCGTATTATTTAAAAACATTTTGATTAAAGGGGTTCAACAATTGCCAGTTGTATGGATGTAACATTTTACTTGACAGTTACACTCATACTAACACTTTGTTCTTGTAAAATATTTTTTATTCTCAGGATATTGATGTCAGATGAATAATTATTTTTCTATTTTACTTACAAAAACAATTCTAGTTTATTATACTGTATGTATGAGTACATTGTATTTATCTCGTTTTCATTGTGGTCCCAACACTTTTCGTTGTAAAACTCCCCCAAAAAGTAGAATTTAGTTTAATTGGTTGTTTTTTCGGCATAACATCATGTTTCAATAGTTTACAATAGTGTAACGCTTGTTTTAATGCCGTTCAGAACCGTTCCAATATGGCAGCGACGCACACGTTTTTACGACAAGGAAGTGTCGCTCATACGGCAGCCGTAGATTACGTTAAATCGTGACGTAAGACGTCGTGACGCTCCTTGGAGATTCCCCCGTCAAACTTGACCGAAGAGTTTCCAGGTGTTGTTTTTGAGGAAGTGAAAGCGTGTCGCTGGTGAACAAACGACATTTTTTAACAGCAACTTGAGTGACCTGGCGTCTTGGCGCTATAACAACACAACGTGAGTTTGTGATAACGTGGTCACTCTTCCCTAAAATAGTTCGATAAGCGTTCCAAAACTCATTTTCTCCGTAAACGACTAGCAAGATGGAATCGGATTTGCCAATTGCACTCGCGTTAATAAGTCGCTTATTGTCTCGTTCCTGAAATAGCTGAATGTGAATCAGCCTTTTTCGTGATACGAAGCATTGTAATTGCGTTTCATGAAAAAAAAAATGTAAGCGAAACAGTGAAAGTTTGGTCATATGATGCTCAACAGATGGCTGGAGAATCTGCAGAGAAGACCCATCTTGGAGATTTAGAAGAGAAAGAGGAGATGTCGATGGACAGAACAGACGCCAAACCTGACCGCAAGGCAAGGTTTTTACTCTTTGGGTAAGTGCACACGAAAACGCCTTTTTTTTCACTGCCCTCGTGTGACTCCGCAGCTCCAGACAACAGTGGGTGGGGCGGGGGCAGGGGCGGGGCATATGACATTAATGTGGTCATGAAAGGGTCGCCACCAAGTTGGCAATTCAAATTGTGCAGGTGATGAGAAGACCTGGTGAGGTTTAGAAAATCCATCTCACCTCATGATGCATTCAAAGATACCTCCAGTATAATTAGACCGGACATACAAATACAAAAAATAAACTGCGGCTGTGTCATGAGAGCGAATGACTTCAGAAAAAGGCACAACAATCTATATTTTATTCGAATGTATTTATTGATTCCCGGCAGATTAATCTCTTCCTTCCACTGCCTTCAGTGCATGTATATGGACGATACTTTTTTTTTGAATTGTTGCCAGGACACCTTTGATCAAATTATTGTGTATCCGCAAAATCTTAAAGAACAGGAATAAGTATTTGCTTACATTGAAAATTGTTCTGCCCTATCCCCGTTGACCCCACGTGTGGTCACGGCGGCGTGAGGTTCGGGGGGCCCTCGGGTTGAATAGGCTGTTAGAAAGCGCTGGTGCGGTTGTGAGGTTGCTGACTCAGGGGGGGGGCTGACAACGCGCCCCATCCCCCCCCGGCAACATCTCCCCCCCCCCCCCCCCCCCCCCCCCCACACACACACACCTCGGGCCCCAGGGCTGGCGGCGGCCCATTCAGGTTCTTCATCCAGCACAGAGAGCATGTCAGTATCCTAGCACTCAGCCCCCCCCCCAAAAAAAAGATCAGCTGGAGAAACAAACTCTTTTGCAGATGCAGAGTGGCGTAGCGCTCAATGACGAACCCAGGTAAGTGGATGCCACGTGATTCTCGGCGCCCTCCTCCTCACCGCCGCGCCCTGCCCACCGCCGCTCTTTGCTGCCCACCCTCAATTGTTCGCTACGGCACGTTGGTGCAATTTAGAGGCGGGAGGGGGCGTAAGGCCGTCAAATCGCAAGTTTAATAGAATATGAGCGCGCTATGCCGCGAGGTCTTTGTTGACCTCGTGGGCCAGGCCCTTCTGGAACGCGCCGCCCATCTGGATGGATCGGCCAAAGAATGCTAACATGGCAGCCGCGTCAGAATAGCCGCGGGGACGTTTGCGCTCACTCACTCCGCTGTGCTAATCTTTCCATCCCGAAAGCGCCGACTTCGACCGCCATTTTGCACCTTGAAATGTGTGACTCTCGGATTCGGGTTTAGGCTGCGTTACGGCGACCGCATTTGGCCAGCGGGTTAATGCCTTATTGCAAAGCATATGTACTTTTGGGTCTCTGAGTAAGTACTTTGCCCAGTTTGTTTTTAGAATTATTATTATTATTATTCCTGTGTTGAAATACAAAATGATACAATAGAGGCTGATTTATATAGCGATCATTTGACTCGAGTTTAAGAAGGATGTCATCAGTTTTGAATGACTTGATCTGAGACCCGCAGGGGGCAGCGTGAATAGTTTTTTTTTTAAACCAATTCAGCAAATGCTGTTGTATGTATTAACCAGCGTGTCGCGGCGACGTGGTCCGCCGTCGCGGTCCTCCGTCATTGCAACGGTGACAGCCACTTAAGCACCCCGAAAAAGGGAAACGAGCCGACGCGTCGGCCGCATGCGAGTCGGATCACCGAAACGTCTTGCCGCCGTGTCTGTTTCCAGCAAGAAGAATAAGGATGGCCAGACGCGGGAGCAGGAGCACTCTTCGGAAAGCCATTACAGAATTGTCTCGCCAACATTCCAGTATAAGATGAGCCACGGGCGAGTGGGCAAGTGCATCATCATCAACAACAAAAACTTTGATGAAAAGACAGGTACAAGAGCAAAAGAAGCACACATTAGACCCCCCCCCACCCCCCCAAAAAAAAGCCAGGCTTCCGATCACACCCGCGTGTCTCCCTTCCCGCCGGCAGGAATGAATGTACGCAACGGGACGGACCGTGACGCCGGCGAGCTGTTCAAGTGCTTCAAGAGCCTGGGCTTCAACGTCTTCATCTACAACGATCAGACCTGCGAGAAGATGGAGCGTCTCCTCCGAGAGGGTGAGCGCGGCGCTCCTCGCCAACTCGCTCCATCCCAAACGCATCCCAGTGAAGTGCGTCCGTGTGCGTTAGCTTCAGAGGAAGACCACAGCGACAGCTCGTGTTTCGCCTGCATCCTGCTGAGTCACGGCGAAGAGGGCATGATCTACGGCACGGACGGCGCCATGCCCATCAAGACGGTGACCTCGCTCTTCAGGGGGGACATGTGCAAAAGCCTGGTGGGGAAGCCCAAGCTCTTCTTCATCCAGGTAGGGACCCGAGGCAAGACGGGGCGCGTACGCGGCACTTCCCCGCTCGTCCCTTAAGTTTTCCGGCCCATGCGTTGACGGCGCCAGGCCTGCCGGGGTTCCGAATTCGACGACGGCATCCAGACGGATTCGGGTCCGCCCAACGACACCCTGGAGACGGACGCCAATCCCAGACATAAGATCCCCGTGGAGGCCGACTTCCTCTTTGCCTACTCCACCGTGCCAGGTGAGCCCCGCCGTTCCGACGTCCCGCGCGAGAGCCGCGCCCGCGATTCTCAAGAGTGGTCCCGACCCCCGGCCAGGCTACTACTCGTGGAGGAACCCCGGGCGCGGCTCCTGGTTCGTGCAGGCGCTGTGCAACGTCCTCAACGAATTCGGCAAGCAGCTGGAGATCATGCAGATCCTGACGCGCGTCAACTACATGGTGGCCACCAGCTTCGAGTCCTGGTCCGAGGACCCGCGCTTCAGCGAGAAGAAGCAGATCCCCTGCGTGGTCTCCATGCTGACCAAGGAGCTCTATTTCAACTGAGCGCCGCCTCTTGGGGGGCCGTCCATGCGGCGGTCCCGGAACCATTCAGGGATCGTTCCGGCCTGGCGGGAACAAGCGCTGCGCCTGTCCAGTGGGCCTGAAACGGAATCTTTTTACACCGCCACTCCGCTTTCACGTGTTGATAGTGAAACCTCTTCTGCCCCCCCCCCCACCCCCCATCTTCTTCAGGTTTCTCTTCACAACAGTGGCGTCACGTTTCATCGGATCTTTGCCAGCAGGCATCGTGAGATATGCATGTTCTTCTACTCCCACTTCACTTTTATTGCCGCCGCCATTTTCTCGTGCCACAAATGACCCCAACCAGAGTGTGCTTTCAATCCTGTTCCTGCGCGTGCTGGGTCACACGAGTGCTGGGACATGTTTTCAAAATGATCCCTTTCCATTTCAAAGCGACGGTGGATTTTCTCCGGAGCGCTCCAATGAAACCTAGTCCAATACCATACGCAGTTGTATTGAACAACAACAACTTTATTGAAATTCACAGCGATGGTGTCGTCTCTCCTGATTATACTCTTAACTACCTCCTGAACATTCGTTAGTTTGTTTGGTTGTCTGGGGGTTTTATTTTCATTCGGTGTATAAATGAAGCATTTAATAGAATTTTTAATTGATCATATTAACACAGTTATGGCACAATTGGTGCCACAATGAACACAAAAAAAATCATGTAACATATCAAGTCAAATCAAAAAGAAAAATATACAGTATATATCTATTTTAATGGATAATAGCACAATTATGGCCCAACGTCGTCGTGTCACTCACAGAGGCAGCTATTGACCATGGCAAGTGTGAACCACCCGATCTCCGTGTTCCCGCACTCAAGCGAAACCAGCGTGTTCTTTTCTTTTCTTTTCTTTTTCCATCAGTCTTTTAAGAACTTGAAAACACACTTCCATGCCGAGCACCGGCGGCGAAAGTGCCATTGATCCGAGTAATGCCAGACTTGCCATTTTAAAACCCAAACCTGAGTATTGATCCCTCAGGATCTCTGATCAGTGACGTGGTGCCCAAACTGTGCGGAAAGGAGTGTTTGTGCCATTTTTTATTTTTATTTCGGGGTTCAATTTTAAATGCTTTATGGCAGGGGTCCCCAAACTACGGCCCGCGGGCACATTTGACCCGGCCCTCTAACCCCCTCCTGTTGTCCTCGGGTCACTGTGTCAATAGTGTTATTATTTGTTTCCTGACTTTTTTTTCTGTAAAGAACCTGGAAAGGGTTATTTGGTTATGTGTGGCTTTCTGGGAAACAAGACATTTTTTAAGGTCCCCTACGAACGTTGATGTTACAAACTGACACCGGCCCCCCCATCAGAGAAGGGAAAAGTTATGTGGCCCTCACAGGAAGACGTTTGGGGACCCCTGCTTTATGGTGTTAAATGCTGTTGTCCTTATTGATTGATTTGAAAGGATTTGGATGCATGCATGAATTGAAAAGAGAATATCATCTGAACCGGTGTTTAAATTGTAAAGATTGTTGAAAAGGAATCATGATAAAAAACATCCAAACAGAAGAATGCTTTCTTGTATTAAACATGAATGAATTCTGTAATGAGCCGAGTAGTTTGTAGCGCATCATACCACCTACATCCGAACAGTTATTTATTTTCTTAAATCATTGGTTGTTTCTTGTAAATAAAAGTAATATGTGTAAAGTAAACGGGGGTACATATACATTTCTCACATTTTATATTGAGTCCTACTCAATATGTTGCAAAGAAAAGTGAGATTCATATTTGAGGTGCTATCCGAGGAACACGAGACTGTCGGGAATTCGTTGATCCACTTTCATCACAGAAATGTGTTTTGAGAATTTAGGTTGTAGACGGACATCCTGAAAGCCCCCCGCTGAGAGGACACTTGAGATTGAAGCAGCTGGTCCGGCGTTGAACCCCCTGCGGAGAGGTGAGACACACACACACACGTGTCCGCAATATTCGTCCTCCGATCAACATTTTATTGTCGGTTCCCCGACGTTTTGATACATTTATGATGTGAATTTTGCAATAATTTTGTTTTGTTTTGCTCGCCGTTCAAGTCTTGAGCTCTGCGACCCGGAGGAGAGAGACGTTCAAGTCAAACGGAAGCAACTCGCAAGCGGCAGGAAAACCTTCGTTCTGTCTTTTGCATGGATCGGATTCGCTTGAGAGAAGGTACATATATTTTTTTTAAGTCTGTGTACGTGCACGCGTTACTTCGGATGGCTCCCACTGCGTTTCCCCAGCGGCCTTGACCGCAACACGAAGAAATTTTAATGTCAAAAGCAAACACATGTGAGTTAAAAGTTAAAACCATTTATTGTTGGAGAACAAAAAAAGTGCATCATAAACACTGCCGCAACATCATACATTTGCATCGTATCGTAACACGGCTGCCGTTTATTCACGTGCTCGAGTTTCCGCCGAGCCATTCACTAAAGTGCTTCTCCATGGCCTTTCTGGCGGCCCAGCTGCCATTGTTCACCGTGGGGACGATCCGGTGCGGGCGCAGCCATTGGACAAAACGCTTCAGCTCCGCAAAGCTGCTGTGCTCGCTGTACGGAATCCCTGGAGGTGAAACCAGAAAAATACATGACCATCGCTTGAAAGGAGAAGAAGCTATGCTGACAAAACGCGGACGAGGGGAGGTGAGGCCCAAGTTGGCTTTGCTGCCGAGAAGGAGAAGATTTGCAGGCTCAAACAAAGGCACCGGAGTCCAAACCGGGACAGGCCGCACACCATAGATTGAGACGTTGCCGCTGACGACGGGTCGAATGTCTTCCAGCGATGCCATCTGCTGGCTGAAGGTCCAGCCGGTGGGCTTGAAGGCCACCAGACGATCGTACTGGCCGGAGAACCTCGCCAGGTGCTCCCGCAGCTTCTGCGGAGGGATCATTCCTGGTCAAAGACTCGGTCGACGAGAACGATGGCGACACCTTCCCGCGGCGTTGGCCTACTCTGACGTTGAGTTGCATCATGGGAAGCACGTGGACCCGCGCCGCCGTCCAGTCGGTGGTCAAGCGGCGCTTGATGCGCTCCGACTCCAGACAGCACATGGTGTTGTACTTGTCCCGGGAGAGGCACACTTTGGAGCCCAGAACCTCCGCCGCGGCTACAGAGAAAGAAATGATTTCACCGGATTCTTATTTGTTCCTGGAGAGGAGAGAAGAAAAAAAATACAAATCACATGTTGGAAGCAAGGAGACACTCACCCAGGAAGACCTTCTCCTTCCCCACAGAGTAGGATCCGCACACCACCAGGGTGCGGGGGTGCAGCGTCACCGACTCGAAGCTGGTGCTGGCGGCAAAGTTGATGACTTCCTGCTGCCGGGGGAACGTGTACGCCGGGCCGCAATACCTGCCAGGATCAAGCGGTTAGCGAGCCGACAATTTCTTGGGCAGTGCGCGCCGAGGGTGTTGCGTACGTGGTGTCCAGGTAGAGCGTGTGCACCCTGCAAGCCAGCAGCTCCGGGTAGGCCTCCATGGAGGGATCGGCTCGGAAGTCGCCCGTGTGGAGGACGGTCTGGCCGTCGGGCAGGAAGAACAGCAACATGGCCGCTCCCGGACAACTGGATCGATTCCCGCTCGAGATTTGAGTGCATGCGCAAATGGCAGATGGCAGAAGCTCGCAAAAGAAGACGAGAAACGACATTGACGTACTGGTTGGCGTCGAGTAGGGTGACCTGCGCCCCCTCCACGCTCACCCTGGTGTTCATGGGGAGGATGTGCACGTGCTGCTCCGCCACCTTCAACTTACTCTTCACCAGGTTACCTGTGATCTGGAAACGGACGCTTCCAAACATTAAGACTTACCGCAAAAAAAAAAACGGGTGGGGGAGGGGGGCATCTTGGCTTACTTTGTTACAATAGATGGGAAATGTGGACTTGCTGGTGAGCCCTCCGTAATGGTCCGAGTGGAAATGGGTCAGGAAGTAGGCGGTGATGCCTTCAATGGCGCCATACCGGAAGGCATCGATGGCAAACGTTGTGCCTGAGTAAAGGATAGATTCAAAAGTCACCTGAGACTTGCTGGTCAAAGAGCTCCAGGGAGAAGAAGCCATCGTCAGAGAAGGGGGCCACTTACCTGGAATCTTTTTATAAAACGGACACCGCCGTGGTTGTGCATCCGCATGGTGATCTCTGCTCCGCCCTTTGGTCCGCCTCGTTGCCGCCTCCACCACATCGCCACCGTGACCGCCATCGTCCCCGCCTCGGTCCACATCAGCGGCCGCGTTCCTCATCCTGTTCCTACCGGAGGAAGCCCCGCCGGCCGCACTGCCAGAAGTCTCCGCTCGCTCCTCCGCCCTCAATGCTTTGAGGCCGAAAAACACCCCGATGTCCGTTTGCTTGAGTCCGGAACCTCGACCCGCCCCGCTCGGACCCTTACGACGAGGCACTGTGCTGGACCGGGAGGCTCCGAAAGGTAAGCCTCGAAGACTTTCCCTCAATTGCTCCAATACCATTTTCTGGGGGGACCCAAGGCTTCCGCCGGCAATCGGCGAGACTCTCCCGGTGTCTTCGGGGCGATCCCTTACATCCGGAAGCGGCTCGTCTTCGCTGAAGAGAACCATGGAGTCTTCATCTTCGGATGCGTCTTCATGAACCGCGTCTTTGTCAGCGGGGAGCTCGGAAAGAGGAGAGTAAGATATTCGATCCTCCCCGTCCTGAGACGCTTGCTCTTCCGCCGGCGTCTCCGTCCTATTTCCTTGCGAGGGGGTAACGGACGAACGGCCACCGGAAGACCAGCCTTTCTTCTTCATGTCGTCCGGACCGGGCGAGCGCAGCGGCAGCGACGGGGTGCCGTTCGTGGCTTGGGATGGCGGTGGCGAGGGTGGCGCCTCCATGTGGTCTCCGGAGGCAGAACGGCTCGGACTACGGCACTCGCGGCTCTCCGAGTGGTTCGGCAAAGCCTGGCCGTTGGCTCGAGCGTTGGCCAACTGCGTGTGCTTGAACTTCTTGTAGTGGTTTGGGATGGAGGAGGAGCACAGGAGACCATCGGGACATTCTAGAAGAGGGACAACACACGCATGGGAAACCCACGCTGCACTGAACGCATCAGTCTGAAGGAGACTGGTGAAAACCATGGACAAGAATGGACCCACCCACCCAAAATTGCCCATAGAGGCAACACAAAGCTGGGGGGTTCCAATTAGACACCTACCTTTGCATGTGTCCCTTGCCTCGTCCAGACATTCAGCAACATGCCATCTTTGCGACTGCACCAATAAAATACAGAATGGCATCTGGCAAATGGGACAATAGGCTTCCTTTGCCTCCTTTGCAAGTGATGACGAGTTGGCATCACATTGTCCATTGTTTCCATTGGCGGCGACGTCCCTCGGGGTGGTTGGACTATCTCGGGTGTTCCATGACTTTAACTCCGTGGTGCATCTTCTCCTGGCCGCATTTCGACGAGTGCACGACGATTCGCGTCTCTTCTTTTTCTTCGCGAGGGGTTTATACTCCCAAATATCACTTTCGGAACCGGTTTTCTGCGACATTTGGGGTAAAAGCGAAAACTTCCGCGCGTCACACAACACAACACGACGTGCACAAAGCTCTCGTAATAAGAAGATAATTAACGGCTATTACCATTTGGCTTCAGATGAGTGTCGGGAAAAATATATTAACTAGACCCCGAACAATTATGAGGTGGAAATATAAATTGACGTAATCGGCTGATCGGAAAAGCTTGAATGAGGTTGACATCAGGCGCTTCTCGCCGCTATGCCAGGTTGAATTGGGTAAATGCAGAACTTGAAACGAAGCAGCACTTTCAAACAATTTGACGGGAATATCCAAACAGGAGAGGAAAACATTGTTGTACTTTAATATACTATTACAACATTATTTTTAAAAATCATATGAATTTTTTAAATGTTAACTTACACTTATCATACATTTGTCGAAAGCCGCCGAGTATATCGACACGATGCGGCCACCACTTTCCGCCTAAGTAAATGCACTTCTTGAAACGCGTTCACACCTGTGCTTTTGCCACCAACTGCATGATTGTAAATCCAAACAGGAGAGTAGAACGTTGTTTTTGCTTTGATGTGAAAAGAGACTCATTTAATCGCGCGAAAAGTTCCATTTATTTCAGTCGTATTTTGTCGAAAGCAGCGGTACGGCTCTACATGTTGACGTTTGCCTGACAGGGCTCGCTGAAGTTTCGAGAACATGGCTTCCGGGTGCAGCTTGTCAACTCTGTTTCCTCTTCAAAGTGTGCTCGACTGCGCCTTAAATGACGCCGCGACGCAAGAGTCGATGGAAGCTCTCGTCTATGACTATCTCAAAGACATGGACGAGAGGCAAGACCTCAAGATGCCCGACTTTGAGACCGGTAAGCCTTGGCCGCCGGCACCCGCGCCGTTGTTTGGGCTTAGCTCGCAGAGCTCCATTTGCGAACGAGACTGGACGCGTTCGTCGCCTCACTGTCGGGATTCCCGTGCCAAGTCGTTTTTCGTCTTCCGAGGAGGTCCGAGTGAATGCATTCTAACTGAACATGCCCAAGCAAACCATTTCGATCAAGCTGCGTTCCCTCAACACGCCAGCGGGTGGTGGTTTAGTATCGACCGTTTCACAGGAATACAGTCGTGCCGGAATCGCTAGCTGCGTGATGATTTTCTCCTTTGTGGATTGGCCGCAGGTTTGGAATGGCTGAACACGGAGGGCCCGCTGTCTTTCGAACGGGAGCTGGCAGGAAAAGTGGTGCTGCTTGACTTCTTTACCTATTGCTGCATCAACTGCATGCACATCCTGCCGGACCTTCACCATCTTGAGCAGAAGCACTCAGTCCAAGGTACCAATCTCATTGCAAACACCTAGTACCCCCCAAAAAAGGGTCGGGGTGTATTTCTTCAAAGTGAGACGTTTCTTTTTTTTTCATTTGTATGCACGGATGACCCTATTTGGGAAGATGTGGTACAGTCCAGAGTATTGCGCTCAACATCAGGGTCGTTACGTCACAGAGTGTTATTCAATCAACTTGACTTAACCCAATGTGACACCGTGTTACCGTCACGTCCGTTGTCATCTGTGCAGCGGGTGGATGAGTACCTAAAAATATGTCTGGGATTGAAACTCGGCTGCCGGCCCTACCGGACATGGGCTGCTACGCACGTACGTATGCACGCACGCAGGCGGGCAGGCGGGCAGCATGTACTCGCCACACATTATCGCGCCGGCCTTATCTTTGGCACGGCTTCGGGTACATTCTGTCTGCCGCTGCGCTCGGTGAGGTGTGGGAGCCGCCCAGTTCAGCCACTCCCACAGTAAGCGGCCCCCACTCGCCTTGTCCATTACGGATGAAGCGAGGGAAGGTCGACCGCAAAATGGCACCATTCGTCAACAAAGTCATTACGTTGCGATCGGCTGGTGCGAGGATCCGAAACGTGTTGTTTTCGCCAGCAATTAAGTTGCGTAACATTGGGAGCAATCGGCTAATTTCAGGGAAATTGTCGCGAGGCATTTGTAACTTCCTTTGACTGCGACCGAAGTTGTCACGTTAACTTCTGTGGAAGCATTGCGAACACGCCAACAACTTTTTGTTGGGCAGGAGTACGCAATTTGTTGTCATTCAAAACCAAATAAATGGCAGGCAGAGATCCAAAGCGTTGGTTGGGGTTCTTTTGCAAACTAAAATAAAGATACTCCAACCCTTTCATGCATTTACAAAAACTTTTTTTTTAACACATTGTATCTTTTTTTTTTTTTACGTCGTCTCAGATGGATTGGTGATTGTTGGCGTGCATTCAGCCAAATTCCCCAATGAAAAGGTAAGGCACCACTCACGATGGACACGGATTTGGACGCCACTCTCGCCGCTGCCGACTTTGGGCGCGCGTCGGGGCTCCGAATGGCAACGTCATCGTTCTCCTTCCAACCCCCGAGGTCCTGGACAACGTCCGCAGCGCCGTGCTGCGCTACGACCTGCGCCACCCGGTGGTGAACGACGGCGAGGCGCTCCTGTGGAACCGTCTGGAGGTCTCGTGCTGGCCCACGCTGGCGCTGGTGGGCCCGCGCGGCAACCTGCTCTTGGCGCTGGTGGGCGAGGGCCACCGCCACAGGTTGACGCTCTTCGCCGACGTCTGCCTGCGTTACTACGGCGACAAGCGGCTGCTGCGGGCCCACCCGGTGGGCGTCAAGCTCTACCGGGACTCCCTGCCCCCCAGTGTCCTGTCGTTCCCCGGGAAGGTCTGCGCCGACCGCGCCGGCGACAGGCTGGCCATCGCCGACACGGGACATCACCGCGTCCTGGTGGTGTCCTCCACCGGTCGGCTCTTGCGCGTCGTCGGAGGTAACGCGCCCTCTTTCCTTCAATGAGCGACAACAGAAATACAATGCGAGCGTCGTTCGTGTTCTTCTTTAAAAAGGGCAGGCGTGAAATCTACATTACGCAACATTCATCCAGATCAAGGTGCTTGATGCGGTTTTGCTTCGCCTTCCGCAAAGTGCGACCATTCAACGCCCTAAACCATGATCGCAACCTCAGAGGAAATTAAAAAATAAAAAAAACCAACCCCCGCAGCACTTTGGGGATATTTTTAGATCATTCCCATGCTTCAAAAAGTCTCGCAGGAGCCACACGGCCGCCGCCGCCGCCGTTCCCAGGCCGGCGCACAAATTGGCAGCGCCCGGGCGGGCCCACGCGCACGCTGGAAAGCGGCCTGACCTCCGCGGCGGGGACAAAAATGCCCAGTGGGACTTTTATTTCTGTCGGCTGAACTCATTCGGTGGCTGCTGTTTGCTCTCCAAACACATGCTGGAGGAGTTTTTCCCTCTTCTCATGAAATAAGCAGTTAATGGACTTCTTCAAAGGAATGCAAGAACGTAACCTGAGTCAAATGTTTGATGAAATGAGGGGTTAATTCAGTCTTTTGTTTTGTTTTTGTGTCCAGGGCCTGAAAGCGGAAGACGAGATGGCGCCTTGTCCGAAGCCTCCTTCAACTCCCCTCAGGGCGTGGCCATGAAGGGCGACGCGGTCTACGTGGCCGACACGGACAACCACCTCATCCGGAAGGTCGAACGCCGGCTTTTCTTTTCCTTTTTGTGCCTCCCGCTGAAGTGCACCCGTCCGTCAACGCAGATCGACCTGTCGGAGGGGCGTGTGAGCACGCTGGCCGGCTCGGGCGTCCAAGGCGCCGACAAAGTCGGCGGCGGCGCGGGAGATCAGCAGCCGATCAGCTCGCCCTGGGACGTCGCGCTCGGCTCGGCCGGTGAGTCTCGTGATTGCCTCGAGCCGCTACGGTCATCCGAAGGGACTCTCGTAAGCCTTGTGTGTGTGTGTGTGTGTGTGTGTGTGTGTATATCCATTTCATTGGAAAGTAAGGATACTTTTTTTTTTGCAATTTTACATTATTTATACATTATTTGTCCCGGTTGTGTGTAGGTGGCGCGGAGGACAACGTGCTGTGGGTGGCCATGGCGGGGACCCACCAGATTTGGGCTTTGTTTCTTGCTGACGGGAAACTGCCCAGAGGAAGGTGAAACGGGGGAGGGGGGGGGGTTGGCTTTCCCGCCGAGTGGGCACTACATCACGCCATTCTCACGTCGACAGCGAGTCCAAGGCGGGGACGTGCGTGCGGTGGGCCGGCAGCGGCAGCGAGGAGAACCGCAACAACGCCTACCCGCACAAGGCCGGCTTCGCCCAGCCCTCGGGCTTGGCCGCCGCCCCCGAGGAGCCGTGGGGCTGCCTTTTCGTGGCCGACAGCGAAAGCAGCACCGTGCGCACGCTGGCGCTCCGGGACGGCGCCGTCAAGCCGCTGGTCGGCGGCGGGAGGGACCCCACGGTGGGTGGGTGGAAGGAAGCCCTTTCCGAACCGCCATTTGTCCTGACCCGCTTTTGCCTCACTTGCGCCAGAACCTCTTTGCTTTCGGGGACGTGGACGGGACGGGCTTGGAGGCCAAACTGCAGCACCCGCTGGGCGTGGCCTGGTCGCCGCAGCGCAACTTGCTCTACGTGGCCGACTCCTACAATCACAAGGTGCGACGTTCGCCTCTGCCTTCCAAGGGCAACGTTTGATCCGTGTCGCTTTTGGATTCAAGATTAAAGTGGTGGACCCCCGGAGCAAGCGCTGCAGTACTTTGGCCGGCACGGGAGAAGCGGGCGACGCCGCGGGCCCCGATTTTGTCAGCTGTCGCTTCAACGAGCCCGGCGGAATCTGCGTGGGCGCCGGCGGGCAGCTCCTCTACGTCGCCGACACCAACAACCACCGAGTCAAAGTGCTGGACCTGCGCTCCGAGACCGTCTCGCCGGTAAGACGCTTTGGCCGCGGTCCAGCCGGCGTCACCTGCGCTCGCCCACCTCCGCCTTTTACGCCCTCCTCCTCCCCCAGCTGGTGATTTCCTCCGACTGCCCGGACACGGCCCCCGCCAAAGCCCGGCCTCCCGCCGCCGCCCCCAAGATGCCCCGAGGAGCCGTCAGGATAGACATGCCGCCGCTGTCGGTGTGCGTCGGACAGACGGTGGTCATGTCGCTGGCACTGTCGCTTCCCGAAGGCGCCAAACTCACCGAGCAGGCGCCGAGCTGCTGGGTCCTCTCCGCCGAAGGTGAGACCCGCGTTGCCCCTTTCGTTCCGACTCCACATGACGCATCGAATGTTTCCTTCTTTCTCGGCTCCCCTTAGATGACGAGTGGCTCCTCGGCGCTCAGGCGCTCACCGGCGCCATCGCCGATCTGTCCAAGCCGCTACGCGTGGCCACCGAGCTTCCGGAGGCTCCCAAGCGAGCGCGCGCGGGCCTCACGCTGAGCGTCTGGCTGTACTTCTGTACGGCGGAGGGGGGGGCCTGCACCATGAGAGCGGCGGCCTTCTACCAGCCTCTTCAGATCAGTGACATTCCCGGAACAGGCGAGGTCACCGTCACGCTGACGCATTCCCTTTAAAGAAGAACAAAAGAAAGAATTTGGAAAGCCATCAATGAAATATACAAGCGGGAAAGAACTAACTCACCAAAATAGCGTTCGTGTCGGCCGGCTGATGAATGAGTCGAAAGTGCTTTCTGACGGCGTTGGTCCATTTGGTAAAAGTGGGGATGCCTCATCACCTGATTTTCACAAGCCTCGGCGAGCGCTCTAAAAGCACTCCGTTACATCACGGCCGTAATGGACGTTTATTGTTGCAAATCAAAGCGCAAACTCTCCTTGAACGAGAGCTGCAACTTGAAATATGTATGCAAGCATCAAGTGGAATGAGGAGCGACATGATGTCCAAAGTGGAACAGGAAACAGGACGTCTCTGCCACCCGGGTGGGCGTCCAAGAAATAGACTGGCGCTTCTTTTGTGTATTAGCGTCTTTACGCAACCGTGGCCCTAAAGTGCCTTGAAAAACAGCTGGCAATAATCTTCGTAAATGTAATAATGTTTTCTCTTGCTCAAAACTAGAGTTTTTTTTTAGGGGGGGGGGTGTTTTGGTTTCTTGTGTCAGTCGCTCCTTTGTCAAGAAGTCTCAACATCTCAAGACTGCACTTTAAAGACGTAACAGAAAGAATAAAGTGTTTTTTTTTATCCAAGAAGCTCTTGTCAATTTGTTTCTTGTTTGGAACAAAGCTGGCCAATTCAGCAGGAATATTATATCACGTGAGGTCGGTAATAGCGTGACTCCTTGCGTTTAAGCCCCCAACCCCAAATGTTGACCAGCCACTGTGCAAGTAGGTATTTGGTGTTCTTCAATTTGCCCTAATCGCATGGTCTCAAGGGGGGACAACACGCCCTCCGAGCGAATCGTTTATCTTTTGTGTGACGTAAGCGCGCAGGCAGTCCGGAACGATGGTGCCTCGGCCTCCCGGGGGGATTTTGGGATGCGAGAACTCCGTCTGACAAAACAACAACAGCACGCATGCGGGGACACGCTGGTGGTCTCTCAAAGGGTTGAAATGAAGAGAAATATGGCCTGTTAAAATTCATTCAAATCTCTTTTTTTTTTGTGAGTTATGTGACCTTTCAAGA
Source organism: Hippocampus zosterae (assembly GCF_025434085.1). Classification (NCBI taxonomy): domain Eukaryota; kingdom Metazoa; phylum Chordata; class Actinopteri; order Syngnathiformes; family Syngnathidae; genus Hippocampus; species Hippocampus zosterae. The sequence continues at coordinate 343,355 of NC_067457.1, read as the reverse complement.
CCATATCGTCTCGTCGACTCCTTTCAATGCAAGCGTCCCAAATGTGCCCTTCCTTTTTCTCCCACGTATGTGCATCTGCGCATCAGCAACAAAAAAAAAAAACAACCATCCACGCCCACACCTCGGGACAATTTACAGCGTCCAATCAGCCTGCCATGCATGTGTTTTTTGGGGGGGAACGTGGGAGTAAGTCAAAATACTTCCTTACCTGAAGTAGAAGTGTAGGGTAGCTTTACTTTAGTGGACTAGTTATTTTCCAGCCTACGCTCTACTTGTACTACTGCAGTTTTTACGCAAAGATCTGCTTTGGAAACACATGGCGCCGGGAACGACGACAAGTATGAACACGGCACGTTGTCGCAAACGCACGGGCAACATTTGGAGCTGCACGTGTGGCAAATCAAGCCATCGGCGACCACCCGTGCCGGCTCCAGGCAGCCGCCCCAAGCAAGTCGAGCGAGAGCAGCAGCGAGGAGGCTCGTCGCCTCAACGGCCAGCCGACTTTCTTCACGCGTCGCCGGTCGCACCTGAAGCCTCCTTCTCAACTCATCCCGTCCAACTTGAAAACGCGCTTGGAGGTAAGATGAAACTTGTGTAGGTTGAGCGGTTCGTTGTTTTTCGCTTCTTTACGAACGACAGACGGAGAGATGGAATCATTTCGTGCAGTTTATTAAAAAGGAGAAAGGAAAAAACGGATGAACGAAAACACAGACCCCGTCGGTCACGAAAACACTTCCTGCTTCTCTTTAGCCAATCAGATGCAAGCAACATAAGACTGTTTCAACAATTATTAAACGGAATAGAATTTAGATGACTGTAACATAAAATAATATAATGCTCAAATATAAAATGAGAATAATTCTTAATTTAACATAAGCTTACACTTGATCAAGGGGTGTCGACGGCGTGAGACAAATGTTGGCAGTTTTCCCAACTCGAAAGCCGAATACTAGGTTACAAGCCTACTTGGAAGAAAAAAAGCCCGCTTTGAAAGCGGAATAGCCTTTTAAGAAACCCAGTTTGAAACCCTTGACGTGGTGTGAACCCCTACTCTAAAAGCCCAACTCCATTTTACCACCCTAATTTGAAGCATTCTGTGGATGCCCCCCGCCCATCTTCCACCCCCCCCCCCCCCCATCGGACGCCCAAAGCCTCTGCGCGCCCCCGACTCTTTTGAAACCCTGTTGTGCGGGATGCGACGAGAGCCTCGCGATTGGCCAATGCGCTCGTGACGCAAGCGCCCCCGCCGCTCGACGTCCCGGCTCGCCGCCGCGCTCCGGAGCTCGAGCCGCGGAGCTCCAGATGGAGTTGGCTCGCGACGGGAGCCCGTCATGGGGGCCGCGGACCCCCGCAACGCCACGGAGTCCGACGATGACGACGGCGGCGTCCGGCCGTCGGCGTCCGAGCAGTGGGTGGCGGGAATGAGCCTCCTGATGACGCTGATCGTGCTGGCCATCGTGCTGGGCAACGCGCTGGTGATCGCGGCCATCGCCCGAACGCAGCGTCTCCAAACCCGCACCAACGTGTTTGTGGTGTCGCTGGCGTGCGCCGACCTGATCATGGGCGTCCTGGTGGTGCCCTTCGGGGCCGCGCTGCAGCTGCGCGGCGCCTGGGACTACGGCTCGTTCTTCTGCGAGCTGTGGATCTCCGCGGACGTGCTGTGCGTCACGGCCAGCATCGAGACGCTGTGCGTCATCGCCGTGGACCGCTACGTGGCCATCACGGCGCCGTTTCGCTACCAGAGCTTGCTGACCCGAGGCCGGGCCAAGGCGGCGGTGTGCGCCGTGTGGGGGGTCTCGGGACTGGTCTCCTTCCTGCCCATCCTCACGCACTGGTCCCGGGACAGCGCGCACGCGGCGTGCTACGAGGACCCGGCGTGCTGCGACTTCGTCACCAACCGCGCCTACGCCGTCTCGTCGTCCGTCGTGTCCTTCTACCTGCCCCTGGTGGTCATGGCCTTCGTGTACGCGCGCGTCTACCGGGAAGCCAAGCAGCAGCTACGCAAGATCGACCGCTGCGAGGGCCGCTTCCACATCCACGCCGGCGGGGCGCGCGGCGGGAGGAAGCCGCCGCCGCCGGCGCCGCGCTCGGCCGCGTTGCGCGAGCACAAGGCGCTCAAGACGCTGGGCATCATCATGGGCACCTTCACCCTCTGCTGGCTGCCCTTCTTCGTGGTCAACGTGGTGCGCGTTTTCGGCCCCGAGCTGGTGGACGAGGACTTGTTCGTCTCCCTCAACTGGCTGGGTTACGCCAACTCGGCCTTCAACCCGGTCATCTACTGCCGAAGCCCGGACTTCCGCAGGGCCTTCAGGAGGCTGCTGCGCTGCCGGCCGCGGCCGAGGGCGGAGCGCGCGCTGCGCGTCAGCTCCTGCGACCTGAGCCGCTACTCGGCCGGCTTGCTGGCGGCCTCCTCGCTGGAGCCCGCCGGGATGGAGAGCAGCCTGGCCGGCCAGGGAAGCCGCCTCGCTCCGAGTCCCGTTTCTGACTCCCGAGTCCAAACGTGACACCCCCTCCCACAGCCTCGCGGTGCAATTGCAGCCAAATTTGTTCCTATGAATTTATTTCTGCCTGTGAGGTTGCGTTTTCAATACCCGAAAATGTCGAATGTGGCTTACTGTGCTGTTTTGAGTGACCTGTGCAATTAAAACAAAAGAAACCTCTGTTCATTGTCTCTTTTGGTTCTTTGGGGTTTCTCAACTTAAATCCCGGCCGGTGGCTGATGCTGCCGCACCGCTTGGGAACGGCTGCCTAATTCCCCCTGAAAGGAACCCAAAGTGGAAGCGCGCCGGGCGTACAAATGGCAAAAGAATTCAGTGGGACTGATATTCTTCCACACTGCTGTTGACGTTTCTCCTCTTGAAAATACAGTACAGTAATCCCTCGTTTATGGTGGGAGAGGTGGTGGGGGGGGAGGGGGTACCTTCCAAAAAGAACCCCGCGATAAATGTAAGCATTTGTTAAATTGTTAATTATCATTTTATATTTGAGCATTATATTCTTTTATGTTAGTTACCTAAATTATATTCCGTTTAATACTTTGTGAAATATTCTTATGTTGCTTACATCTGATTGGCGAAGAAAAGCAGGAAGTGTTTTCGTTACCGGTAGAAGGTGTTTTCGTTCGAGAGTTGCGAGGCGGACGTTGGAAACTAAAAAGAGTTGCGTTCAAACCAAGTCGTCCTCACCTTTTTGCCCACTCCGAACGTAGAGCAATCCATCCAAAACCTACGAACCCCTCGACTTACTTATATATTATCATTAATATGTATATTGACTTGAATTTGACCAAAGAATCTTTTTTTCAACCAAGCGTTTAAAAAACAAACCCAAAATGTGTTTTCTTGCAAACTGACAGCTTTTCGAAATACTGTAGAGAACGTTTCGTTGACATGCTGTCTAGCGATAAAGCGCCGAGATATCCGACAGTGGTTCCACAGTCCCTTCAGTCAATTAAGATGCAAAAAATAATCCTTGAAACGGCCAAGTCGGGAAAGACGAAGCGTGTTACGGTGGGGGATGACTGCACAATAAATGCATGCACACTAATCAGGCTGGTTATCTGTTCCCACAGGCGGCTCCTACCCAAAGAGAAGGGCGGGCGGCTTTGGCAATTGGCAGGCGCGGTCATGCAAAGCCGGGAGGGGGAGTTTTTATCAGCGGGCTAAGAATAGCCTCTTGGTGACCTGAACTGGTTGCACAGAATCAACCTGCAGCCGGCTGGAGAGGAGGAAAGAAGAGGGGGAGAAAGGATCCCCGCCCAAAAGTAAGATGAAAGGCCATCGGTGTTGCAATTCACCTTCACATGCTCGGTTTTCCAAAGATTTCAGAGGAAAATACCAGTCAAGCAATCATTCGGTCAAATGTTGATCATGTGAACGCCCATCTGTGGTTGTGGACTGTGGTTGTGGACTCCTTGTGCCGCAGGAAATTCTTGCCGTGCTCGAATCCTACCAGGCGCCGTGCTGCGTGACCTCCAGCTTTGCCGACGACTCTAAATGTGCCACGTCCACCAAAAGGCATCTAAATCTACCTGAGGCACACAGACCCGTTCCATTTGATGGCATTGGCTGCCGGCGAAAAGAGCAAAATCAACAGAAGTGAGCTTCCACAAGGTGAACACGCATCTCCTTTACTTCCTGGCTGGCTACAGTATATACACCTCATCCGGTATTTAGCATTGTCCAAATTTTCAATCTACAAGTGGATATTTGAATCCCAGTTTGAATCTTCCACACGAAAAACAAACCAAACTTCCATTTTGATGAAAAATGTTGCTTTAGATTTTTATTTTTTAAAAAAAGGTATTTTCATTCGCCTTCAACGGAATCATTTCAATCAAAATTAAAATTTTAGGTGATTGAAACCGATTTGTTGTGACGAGTGAGTGGGAAAAGCAAAATGTTGGTGCTACCGATGATTATTTCCCCATTTAAATTCACAGAAATGTTGCAAAACATCTTGAGGAAGAAAAAAAGTCACCCCCCCAAAAAAAATAAATAAATAAAAAAGAGACAAGAACGATCGAAATAAAATCAAAAGTGGTGGAGAAAGAAATCAAAGACATTCAAACTGGCCTCATGTGGACGTCCTTCCATTTTCAAGAGCTTGCGCGTTGCCGAGCACGGCGTCACAAAATGGCTGCCGCTCCACACAGGGAGGAGTGCTACGTTTTGACAGGCGAGCAGCTTTTCAACTTAGCAAAAATCATTTGGCATCGAGATGTCATCTGTGGATGGCGTTGTTGAACAAAGAACAGGGAGACAAAATCGACGCACGCACACTTGGTCCATTTTCCTTGTGGCGAGGCTCCACCGAAGAGCGCGTCTACATTCAAAATGGCGGCCTGTCCTCGGAGGGATGGCAACATGGCTCATGGCGAGGAAGGTCCGTTGTACCGAAACGGGTGCAAAGTTGACAGAACAATTCAAGTAGGTCGGAAGGTGAGGAGAAAAAGAGGCGGCGGTCTCCCGAAAGGGTGCTGGCGGCACAACCGCGCCGGTCCTCGGCGCGCCCGACGCGCGGCGTCCCGTTCTCTGCCGATTGTCCTTCGGTGCTTTCCTCACGTCCTCCTCTCGGCGTCGTCAGGCTCTCGCTGCTGCTTGATCAGCTTCTCGATCTCCGCGCCCAACGTCTGAAGGCTCTCCTGGAGAAACGCGCAGCCCCTGAGGTGAGTTTGGCCCGCGGGCGCCATTGTTGAAATCGTCGCAAAACGTGAGCCGGTGCGCTGCCGGCGTACCTTGAGCGTGATGTTCTTCAACAGGGTGTCCTCCAGCACCGCCTGCAGCTTCCTGTTGATCTCCAGCGACAAGTCCAGCGTGAGCCCGCTGTCGGCCGGGTGGGAGGTGTACAGCGACGCCATGATGCCGCCCCGTCGACTCAGGTGGGCCTTGTTGAAGTCGGACGCCTCCGACGACAGCGCCCCCGACTCTTCCCTCAGCACGAAGCTCTGGATGATTCTGGGCCGCGCAAGGGAGAGCAGACGGCGTTTGACGGACGTGCGAGCATACTCTTGAGCCACCGTTTGCGCCCGAGCTATAAATAGCTGTCATGAATTTTGGAACACAGGGGAAACGTGGCTGAGAATTTGTAATTGTCTGACTTGGCGTGTTGGGGAGGGGGAGGATACGTCATGAATGCGTCAAAGCACACGCCGTCCTTCAAGGTCAATGGAGGCGATTGAGAAAACCATGCGCGTTATTTGTTGCATTTATTTACACAATGCCGCTTATTCCGCAAGGATCATGCATCTTAAAAAAAAAAAAAGAAAGCGCTAAGATGAATTTGATTGTAACAATAGCAAGGGCAGGACAAATCCATTTCTGGTGGCCACTCACTTGGTCTTTTTGCGGATCTCGTCCACCAGCTGCTTGATGTGATCCTCCACAAAGTCGATCTTCTCCTGCTTGCGGGCCAGCGCCTTCTGCAGACGGACGATGCGCTCCACCAGCACGGCCTTGTCCACTTCCGGGAAGCTGTCGGCGCCGACCGCCGCCGAGTGGCCCTCCGGCGGGCGCTCCTCGCCCGCGCCCCCGTGCCGCGCGTTCAAGGAGCCTGGCGGGAGGTAACGGCTCATTTAAGCGGCGGGCTCGAGCTTCGCCGCGGGCGACTCGTCGCGTATTGAACGGCGGTCGACGAAAGATTGGCAACAAACCAGGCGAAGCACCTGAGGAACTCGATCGGCTGCCCATGCTGCCGCCGTCACGGTCGCAGCCTCCGTTCTCAACCTGGTCCAGTCGCTTCCGGGCTGAGACGGAACAGAAAGGTGTGTGTGGGGTGGGTGCATGTTTTATTCTAATAGAGAAACCCCAAACCCCCCTTCCGAGCATGTGTGCCTCCCCAGATCCAAAAAGGACACGTTGATTCAAGATGGCTTCCTGACCTTGCGTGAGCTGCTTGGTCAGGTCCTTGAGGTTGGCCGCCTGTTTCCTCTTCTGAGTGGCCAGCTCGTCCCTCAGCTCGTCCACTCGCGTCTGGAGCCGGCTCAGGTGGCCTTGCAGCGCCGCGCGCTCCTCCTGCAGGCCCCGCACCTCCTGCTGCCGCAGCGCCTCCTCCCGCTTGAGCCGCCGCGACTGCGGGACGGGGGGACGGAGAGCAAATCAGGGCGGATTTGCGGGCCCCCGTAGCGCCGAGCGGGGCCCCCGAGGCTGGAGGCGAGCGCCGCCCACCCACCTTGTCGTCCAGGGCGCCCTTGGTCTCCTCCAGCTCGGCCCGCTGCTCGGCCAAGCGGGCGGCCAGCTGATCCAGCTGGGCCTGCAGGGCGTTGCTCTCCGACTGCAGCTGCGCATTCTTGCCGCTGAGCTTCTCGGTGAAGCCCAGCAGCTCGGCCTCGCGCTCGCGGCTGCCCCGCACGTCCCGCTGTAGGTCAGCCATCTGGTTGTTCAACGAGTCGGCCTCGTCGCGGCGAGACGCCAGCTCCTCCCGGTCCCTGCAATACACGCCGCATTGGCACCGCCGATCCGCACGGGGAAGCCGCGAGCGACTCGGACCGGGCCGAGAAAGTGAGCCACCGTCGCTGCTGCTCCCGCAGCGCGGCCATCTGGTTCAGCTCGTCCCTCTGCCGTCCGATCTCGGCCTTCTGCCTGTTGATGATCTCCCGGTACTCGCTCAGCTCGTCCTCCCAGCGCGGACGCTCGTCCTCCAGACACTTTAACTGCACAGCGCGACAGGCGCGTTGGGGGAGGCGTGGCGGGGCGGGGCGGGGCGTGGCGCGGCGTGACACCAACCTTGGTGCGAAGCGTGTCCAGCTCATCCATGCTCTCCTTGTAACTCCTCTTCAGGTCGTCCAGCTCTTTGGCCTTCACGCGATGCACCTGCAACGAGCCGCAAAGCTCTCAACCTCGGAGAGACGGGACGACGTTTGGAGGTATCGTATCGCCGTTTTCTCCATTGTGAGACAAATGACGGTTTTATCAATGTTTCGATTCCGGATCCAAATTGAGGTTGACATTGTGCCCGTACCAAAGATTTACTTTGGCGGCCGCGTCGCCTCCTTGCGAAAATGTTTGTGCGGCGCGGCGCGCTCATTAGCGAGGTGAAAGCGGCGCCTGGTGATGGTTTGTCTCATCTTTTAAACAAAGCCATTAACGGGACCGGTGAGAGTCGACTTTTCCCAGAAGCTATTAGCGGGCCGCCGTATCCACGACAACCTGCCGCCAAATGAGATGCAGGAAAATGTATTTCCTATTTGCTGCGTTAATTCACGACTCGCCCGCTTCTTTGCAGGCTAATGGGCTTTTATTTTGTATCGTTGAAGAGCGTCTCTTGAGCGTAACAAAGAACGAGACGAGGAAGAAAATCACGGAGGTCTTTGGCGGTGAAATCGAAATGTCCGGGGCTAGCTCAAACGACGGCAGCTTCGCGCTTGGGCTACTCGTGCGCTTTCATTTGAGGCTTTTGGGGGAAAGGAGCGGGGCGGCGGGAAGTGGCTGCTGTCTTTTGGGCCCGCAGTTCAGATGCTGCGCTTCGCCTTGGTTCTTTCTAGGCCATTTATTTTTAAAGTGTCCTTCCGCTTGGAAAGGAGGAGGATGGAGGAAAAGAACCCCCCCCCCCCAAAAAAAAAACAGGCCAACTGGCATCACCTCTAATTGGTCCGTTTGCTCCTGCTTGTGTTTCGCCAGTTCCCCTTTGGTCTCCCTCAGTTTGGCATCCAGCTCATTGGATTTGATCTCCTCCGATTCCTGTCGGACAAAACGGAAAGGTCAAGAGTTCATCCGCTGCGACTCTTTGGCACCGCCGCAAGGTGCGTATCAAAACTACGGCAAAGTGATTTTGTGATCCAGCCAACGATAAACAATCTTTCAAAATAGGAGGGAGCTCAGCGGAGATGTCCACCCCCCCTCCCTCCCCATCACCAGAGAACAGATTGCTTTTGGCCCCTAAATTCATGAAATGAGGAGAACGCAAAAGGTGTGGCACCTGGTACGTTCGGATCATGTCCTGGCAGTTCTTGCGGATCTGCTCCGTCTCTTCTTTGGCTTGCGTCAATTTGGACGTGATGTCCCTCAACTTGTCTTTGGACTCCTGCGCGCAGACAATGAACGAATCATTCATCGGGCGCCGGCCTCTGCCAAATACTCCTTCTCATTGGATTGACTTTTGCCACGCCAATAGATGGCTTCGGCGAGCATTTCGTTTGTGCGCCATCTGCGCATCAAGCCAGGCCAGGCGCCAAGCAACTCTTTCATGTCCGCGTGCGTCCCAAAAAAACGCTACTTGCCTTGTGGGCGTCGGCCTCGCTCTTGAGTTTGTTCTGGGCCCATCTGACCTTGATGAGATGAGAGTTGTTCTCCTCCTTCAACTTTTCCACCTCGCGAGTCAGCCGGCTGACGTCGCCTTCCTAAGAACAAAGCGAATGGCAGGCGAGGCGACGACGGCGGGAGCGAAGCGCGCCAAAGCGAAATTCTGGGGTGAGAATTTGGGAAAAGAGCCGAGACCTTGGCGTCGCACAGCTGCTGCAGGCGGCCTCTGTCCTGAGCCAGCTGGTTCCCTCGCAGGGCCTGGCGATCCACTTCCTTTGCCGCCTCCCGAAGCTTCTTCTCCAAAGTCTCCTTGTCCCGCCTCAAGTCCAGCGCCTCCTTCTCCCCGCGCACGTATTTCATCACCATGGTCTCCTTCTCTTGGCGCGCTTCCTCACACTTCCTGTTCACCTGCGGCGGAGGGAGAGTGTGCAACACGTGATAAAAATGGTGCTGCTCCAGCTCTTATTGTTCAATGGGCAGTGAAATTAAAACTTGCCAGGTGTGAAGGCAAGTGGGGGAGGGGGCTCGGAAAGTGACGACGCGGGCTGCCTTTTTACCTGCTCCAGGCGGTAGGTGGTCTCCTTCTGCATTTGCGCCAGGGCCGCCTTGGCCGCCTGTTCCTGTTGAATGAGTTTGTCGCGGGCGCCCTGCAGCTCCCTCTGCAACTCCTTCACCCTGCCCTCCAGCTGACAACACAAACGCACACGCGGTTGGGCCTGACCTGCGACCCGAGAGAATCGATGGGGAAATCGGATTCTGGCCCGGGTCCGCCTTGCTTGCGCCACTTTTTTTGGCATCGGGGATGAGATTGGTGTCAACAGAACCGCATGGTTTGTGGATCACAGAGGAGAGTGCGCAAATTCTCCCCTCAACACTCTACTTTGTGATTCAAAGAAAATCGCATTGTTTTGTTGCAGTTTGTAGATGGAACGCCACTAACGTTTGTGATGGTGTTCATGTGCCGCTTCTGCGTCTCGGCTCTCTTTTTCAGCTCCTCCTTCATGTTGTCCTTCTCGGAACAGATGCCCATGATGAGATCCTGATGCCTCTTGTTTTCCTCCAGCAACCTCCACAACACATCACCAATTTTATGGTTTGCAAATGTGACAAATAATGACCTGAAAAACAATGACCTGAACATTTTGCGCAATCTTTGGTGACTCATTTGAGTGGTGTTGTTTTTTTTTTTTTTTCGCCTTGCAGTGAAAATTGAGGAGAAAACTGGGATGGATCCTTCATTTTGTGACTATTCGGAAGTATGAAGAGTTTACCTCTGGATGGACTTTTCCTGTTGCGCGTACTTGTGCTGCACGCAATGCTCCAAGACCACCACGCAGTCCTCCCGCTCCATTGGGACCCCGTTGACGGGGGGGCTTCCTTTCCCGCCGCCGTCCCTTTCGACTTGGGGAAGCTGACAGGCCATCAGCTCCGACTCCAGCTCGTCCAACAGAGACTCGTGCGACAGCGACCGCTGGATCTGCGACATCAGCTTGCGGCTGCACTCGGTGTCGTACGGACTGGACGTGGAGTCGGAGGGTGGCGACGCGAACGAGGAGCCCACGCTGTCCGAAGTGGGGCTGGAGGGGCCGTCGGAGAGGCCGGACGTGGAGCCGAGGGGAGAGTTTTTGGAAGCGCTCTGGATGGACGGGGGCGACGGGCTCTCGGCGCATCCGTTTTGGCTCGCTGGCGACGGCTCCTCGTTGCCGTTGGGGGAGTCGTCTTTGTCCAAAGTCGCGGCCGCTTGTAGTGCGGGGGGGCTGGCGACCGCATCGCCCGGGGCCGGCCCAGATCCTTCATTCGAAAGAGGTGCTGGCCTTTCCTCTTGTGCAAAACATGGAATACTGTGACTGTTGCCATCCGAGGCCGGCTGGCGCCCTCCTACTTTTTCTGCTATCTTTGTCTTTGCAAACCCATCTGGATTTGACTTGATAAAGCCACCTTTTGTCTGCACGCGTTCCTCTCCTTTGCAATCACCAGACGCGGGTTCTTGTTTTTCTACTTGAGATTGACAGTTCTGGAGCTGCTCCAACGGTGGAAACTCACCGTTCCATTCCACGTCAGATTCCTCCGTCACACGTGCATCCGAGGCTGGGTCGGGTTGCTCCATGGCGCTTTCTCTGCATCAAATCTGATATAAATAAAGAGGGCGAGGAAGAGCACGATCAGGGACCGAAGGGTGCCAAACGTGACTTGAGGCTATTTATTCAACCCATAATACCTTGAAGAAACGAGTATTACTTGCTTGGCTGCCTTGTGATCAGAATTCCAGCAATATTCGTTAAAAATGACGTCCGCAAAGTCTCTTTTTGATGTGAAATCAATATGAAAACGGCAACGAATGGTCAGATTTGTTCTCTGTCCCAAGGTTTTCAATCACACGGGGGATGTCTGTGTCGGTTCCTAAATCAAACATTTGCACACCTGTTGATTGGAAGGGATGCTCCCAGTTGCATCCTTTGTATCACTCGGTGTATATTTGGGTGTACTGGTTCGTTTATTGTACCACACCAGAGATAAATCACTCGTGTTCATTGCGCAGGATCTTGTAATTAAGGACATTTAATCCTCATTGGATCACAATGTCCACGGATTTGTATGTATTTACACTTGTAATACATTTGATAAAGAGCCAAAAGAGTGCTCGCCGACAATTCCCAAAGCCCCTCTCCGACTTCCGAGGTAGGTGTGGTCATCGTCAATTCAATTCAACTTCCGACAAGTGGCACTGAGCACCGCGGTGCGATGTGAGTCTTCTCGCACATTTTAAAGGTGTTAAATGTACCTTGCAAATGCTTGATTTGTCTTCAGAGTGTGAATTAGACAGTTAAAAAGCCGCGGCTTTTCAAGCAGCAAGAGGCGTCGATGCTCCTTTTGACAGGTGTCAGCTGTCAAATAACAAGCGACACCGTCGGCTTTCGAGCCCGTATGGAAGAAAGCTTTGGTCGCAGCCGTGCCTTGTACTATCCCGTAGAGATCGCCAACCGGAGCATGCTGCTCAACCGGCATTTTGTTCCAAACCGTGGCCGTTCAAAACCAGTTACAACCTATTATGCAGACATTAGCACGCAAGGTTACCAGCCTGCTCGTAGCATGTTCGCTTCCGACACGGCCGTTATTAAATACGGATAAAGTGGCAAACGTCAGACTAATTCATTTCAAGATAGCAACATCAGACGATGGGTTGATATGTAACGCCAAGCTGCTTCGTTCGGCTTTCGGCGAAAAGGAAAGCACTGGGCTAGCCTACAGCAGGCAGCTAAGCTATGACGACTCATTTCCGTGAATGAAACCAGCGCGTGAAGATAAGAGTGAGACTATATTTACCCACCGAGTGTGGTAAATCCATAAATGGATTTTTTTCACGGGGCTCGGATTAATTTAATGGCGAATTTAGAGCCGTGACTCTTGTGTGTCTTGCCAGCTGATCGGCCCAACAAGTCCTCTTTGCTATGACACATCAACAAACATGGCCACTGCAGGGGGCGAACGGGCAGAAGGCGTGAACCAATGAAAGCAAAGCTTGTGTGACGTCGACTGGAAGGCGCAGGGTAGCTCCATCGAAAACATTTTTAAAATGCGTTTCAAAGAAAAAGTGGATGGAAAATACCTGAAATAGTTTATTTAAATTTGGCAAATTAATGAAAAATCATGCATACATTTTTATTAATCAATTTTAGGCAAAATGGCGACTAACAAACGTAAACGCTGTTTCCCACCACTGCACTGAAACGGAGCAACTTTTCAGGTCTGTGCTCGAAAAGTTATCATGTTGGTCAATTTTTTAAAAATCTTACTCTAAACATACGTTATTGCAGTGTATTTGTCTGTTTTTTACGTTTTGTGAGCTATTTCAGTAATATCTCAAACATGTAATCGTATTTCGCGTGACAGGATATCCAATCAAAATCGACAATTTCCGTCTGAAATTTTCGACCAATCAGAAACTTAGGTAATCGCGCCTGCCGCAGGTTTTTCCATCAAGTGCGTGTTGGTGGAAGCACGAGTTCGTCATAAAAATTTGGAGTATTAGTGAGTTATTGTGAATTATTATCAATTTGACGCACTTGTATGGTTGTATATTGTGTCGTCACATCGCATTAGCTCTTGTACTTCCCCAAACGAACGGTTAACAATTGGTAGCAATTCATAGCTAATCCTCAAACTAACGGCTAATTTTGCTTCGTCATGCTAGCAGAGGACTTCGTTGAGTTATATATTGTCATGTTAGCAGAGGACCTCATTGAGTTGATTTATATGTTGTTGTTCTTTTTTTGTAATTATAGAACTGCATTTGCCATGAACAACTCATTTTCCCCGAGCTCGATGCAGCCAAACCAGCCCTTACGGAAGCCGTCATCCAGCCTGGTCATGTGTCCGTTACCACCGGCCAGAGGGGATACACCAGTTGTATGTATTACATGTAAAATATTTCCCCCTCAATAATATGTTCTTGCTTGTCAATTTCTTTTAAAAAAAGCTGTTCTATATTTATGTATTTCCTCCCTAAAGGGAATTGGTTCCATGCAATCATCTGTGCCCCTCTGCCACGTTTGTGGTAAGCCAGGTAACGTTTCCACGTCAATGTGATTTTTTAAAATTATTATTTTATTTTTAAATGGTGGGCCAAAAGTAGGTGTACAGTACTCTTTATTGAATTAAATTATTGAACATTGGAAAATGATTGAATTAAGAACTAGAATGTGCAACACTGTTGGTATTGATGGAAGACAGAAAAGTAACTTTAAAAAATGTTTTAATTTTAAGCAAAGGAAGAAAGGGTGCAAATTTGAGGCCCAGAAAAGGGCCTCAAAAAATTTTGAGGCGGAAAAATAGCATTTTGAGGGAAGGTCATAAAGGAAAATATTCCAGAAGAAAACATTTAAATGCTTAAAAATAAGAGTGTATACCTACTCCTGTCCCACACTGTTGTGAGATACTCAATTGTGATGTTTTCCCTCGTGCCAGGGAATTTACGTTGTACTCGTTGCAAGAAGGCAATTTACTGCTCTGTGGTGTGCCAGACGAAAGATTGGGATGGGCACAGACAGATGTGCACACCCGCTGGCCCGGACCCTGCAAAGTAAGACAACTGCAGCCGTGAACATACATTTCATAATGTGAGATTAGAGGGTAGACTGTTATGGAGCCAATATTTCTTTTGAGTAAAAGGGAATTTGATTTTAAAGGGAGAAGCCGAATCAGACAGACGCGTTGCCATCATTGTCACCCAACACCGCCCTTCCGGATTCAAGGGTAATTAGACGTCTGGCCTTCCAGATGTATGCAGCACAGCAGCGATATACCGTATGTACTTTCTCATGGCTCTCCTTTTGTGAAATGAGGCAGGCAGATGCAGTGGTTCCCCGCAGGGTGTATTTGAAGGACTTGCATACCCTTAAGCTTGATCAGGGAAAAGATGTGCAGGTACTTGAAACCTGAAATGCCAAGAATTGAAATTTGCTTGCATGTTAATTCGTGATTGATTGGGGGTTTTAGGCATCTGTCGTGGAGTTCTACAGCCCTGGAAGATTTTTTCTCCAAAACCCCGATCTGCTGGAGACTCTGCAGAGTATCAGCAGCCAACTCCAGAAGAGCCCCAGCTGTCCCTCAGTACCCCTTCATGTCCCCTGTGTCGGAGAGGTCTGCGCTGCGCAGTTCTCTGCCGATCTGGTAAGAAGCGACGACTCGCACCGTAACGCGACCGTTTGCAGTACAATGCTTTTTTGCTTCCGTTTCGTCATGACTAGATTTGGTACCGAGGCCTGGTCCAGAAGTTGGCGGCTGACAAAAAGTCTGCTCATATACTTTACATCGACTACGGAAATGAGGAAGACGTCCCCGTGGACAGAATCAGGCCCCTGCCTGCTGACCTTGAGCCATTTCATCCTTGTGTTAGTATACTGTACACACACACACGTGCGCACACACAAAGCTACAGTCTTATCGATCGGCCTGGCAGTGGTTCCCGGGCGTTCTCGAGCCAGTGCATTCTACAATTGGAAAAATCGAATTGCACACCACCAAACTAAACTCAACCGATGTACCTGAGTCTTTCCTTGCGACGGGGCGCCGTAAAGCTCATCATATTTTTCGAAACGTTTCCCCTCAGGCCATGGAGTGTCGCGTTGCCGGCGTCGAACCGCTGGATGGCAGCTGGTCCGCCGAGTGCTGTTCAGCAGTGAAACCGCTTTTGGCTGACAGGGTGGTGACCGTGAAGCTGGTGGAAACACTGAAGAATGGTCACGCGCACGCTGTGGACATCGAGCTTCCCATGGGTACGGTCTGACTTGAGTGGACAATCCGCTTCGCGGCATGAAGATGACGTCAAGGCTTCTTTTTTAGGAAAGCGTCTGAGCTCACTTCTGATCGATCGAGGTTTTGTGAAGAAAGCAGTTTATTTGCCAACAGTGAACGACATAAGTACGGCCGCATCCGTTGACTTTTTCTCATTTCGTCGACTACGCACCGGTTTGCGGTCCTGAAGATCTCGTGTCCGTATCCTTTCGGGGCCTCCCTCAGACGCCATGTTGACCGCTTCCTCGGAAAACTATCGGCGTCAATCTCGGGGGAAGGACGACAACACCTGGGCTCAGCCACCCAAGCCTCTCACGCAGGCCGTGGGGGACTCCTTCTCTGTCGTGATCACGCACTTCCATTCGCCCGATGACATGATTGTGCAGAAGGTGGACAATGCCGGTTAGTGTTTCGTGAAAGCACCAAACAAGTCGTGGTATTTCGAGACTGAGAGATTTGATTTGGCAGGCGTCATTGAGGAGATGCAGCTGAGTTTGAGGCAGCATTGCAATCGGTTGTCTGCGCCTCAAGACTTCAGACCAGCACCAGGCACCATCTGCTGCGCCCAGTTCTCGGGTACCAAAGTCGCACAATGGGAATTTGACGCTTGGAAGTCGGACACGGTGACCCTCAATATCATCTTGCGTCTGTCCCTGCGTTTGCCGTGCGGTCTTCCAGAGAACAAGCAGTGGTACCGGGCCAAAGTGCTGGCATACCCCTCTGAGGAGCGCGTCTGTGTGGCTTACGTTGACTTTGGCAATTCCGAGGACGTGGATATCGGCCACTTGAGACCCCTCAGCCCTTCGCTGCTCACCTTGCCCATGCAGGCCATTCCTTGTGTTCTCGCAGGTCAGTCTCTGTGTCCATCATTACGTTATTTTCTTCAGTTGCTGTTTTTTTGAGAGAAGTGGTCGCTAAATAGCTTGATTTTATTTTTTAAATTGGTTGTAATGGGCATCTCTCTTGAACTCCGTGGTTACATGTTGCCCCCTGCTGGTCATTAATGTGCCGCTGCTGAAAGTGTTGCGTTTGAGGCAGTGTGCAACTGGCACTCAATTCTCAAACGCGGTCTGTCATCGGCATCCTTTCAGGGATACAACCTGTCGGAGGGAGCTGGTCCGAGGAGTCCCTGTTGGCCCTGCAGCAGAGGGTGTGTAACAGAATCCTGCGTGTGGAGATTGAGGGGGTGCACGAGGGCAAAGCTCTGGTTGTCATGGTTGACGAGACCAGCGACCCCGAGGACAACATCGCCGAGCTGCTCATCTCCGCCGGGTACGCCTCACCTGTTCCCGCTGCCGGATCTCTTAAGGCCCACGATGACCCGCAGGCTGAGCAAGCTCCTCCAGAACCAGCTGGTAAGACGAATGCGGTCAGGCTCCGTTCTTTTTCTTTTGTGCAATGACTTGATTGTATCAACACAGCAGTAAAACTAAAAAAGACACATTTTGGGAATTACAGAACCAGAACACAAACGTATTGCAACACACTTTTTAAACACGTGGCAAATTTTTACCCATTTGTCACCTCAGAATGTTTTATGACCGTGTTTTTTTTACGACCTGCCTGTCTGTGGCCCAGTAGTAATGATTGACACTTTAGGAACATGATGGGAAATGTGGGTATCCTGCTGCAGGTCCGACCTTCCCAGTGCACTGGAAGACCGTGGAGTTGCCCATCGATGAATCCTTCAAGCCTGACATCGTCGCCGTTACCAATCCATCCCTCTTCTATGTGTTCAGCCCCAGCCAGGGTCGGGGGCCTTTTTCATTGTCATTCGGACCCCAAAGCGTTCGGACTTGCTTTGATCCGCCACTCTCCTTTCTTATCGTTGTTGCAGTAGATCAGCAGAAGCTCCGGGAGATGATGCGGGATCTGGCGACCTTCTGCAGCAGCGACCGGGCCACTTTGTCCTCATGCGCTGACAAGAGCGAACTCGTCCCCGGGGCCGCCTGTTGCGCTCGGTTCACTGGTGAAAAGCACACGTCAAAAGCTTTACCTTTGTGTGTGTGTGTGTGTCGTCTTGCGATGGATACTCTATCTTCACTTGTTAGGTTCATCGAAGACTCTAAATGAGCCATCATGTAGGTGTGAACGATGTGATTGTCCATGGCTGTTAGTTTAAGTGTCCTGTGAAATCATTTTGCTGCATTCACTTTCACCCAAATGCCTTTTTTTTCGTCCCCAGGGGATGACACCTGGTACCGTGCCGTGGTTGTGGAGGTCGGCAAGAATGAGGTAGCAGTCGTCTACGCAGACTATGGCAACACCGAAAATTTGCCAGTCTCCCGCATTCTGCCCATCCCCGAAAGCCTGTTGCAGCTGCCCTTCATGATCGCCCGCTGTGCCTTGACCGGTGAGTGGAGAGTCGCACGTTGCTTTTTTCGACTCGATTCTACGTTCCCGGCGACATCTCTACCTCCGCAGGCAGGGAGCATTTCCCCGCCCTGTGGCCCCGAGAAGTGCTGCAGATGTTCCTCAGCTTGCTGCCGGACGGCGTCGTCGCCACCGCGCTGTCTTTCGACGGCTTCAGCAACATCCTCGCCCTTAGCCTGCCCGCTGAAATGGGCGGGGTCCGCCTCAGCGCTGTGATCCACGATGCCCTGGAGAGCCACAAAATCAAAAGTGCACCGAGCCGGTCCGCTGCCGCCGAGGCTGATCGGATGGAGAGGAGCGGCGCTACTCTGCCTCAAGTGGCGCCTGCCGAAAATAAGATTGTGGAAAATACAGCAGAGGAAACTGTAAGCCTCGAGCAGACCGCCCAAAGCCCGCAGCAGAGAAAAACCCTAGCAGCCGAGGTCCAGAAGAGTGGGTCAAGTTTGAATTGTTCTTCCGGCTATTTAAGAAGCGCTCTCATGATCACATAGCAAAAGGGTTCGCTGACCCTGGTTGCATTGCTTCGTATTTGACCACCCTCGTCTATTCCAGATGACCCGGCCTCTGCATGTCGCTGCCCGAGCGTGGAGCTACAGGTCCGTGCTGCTTTCCTTGACCTATTTCAGCATCTTACTCCATCTGAGCCGTCTCTGCTACGTCGTGCCGCGTGTGTTAATTCAAACAAAGTTCCCAAATTCAAGTCATATCCTCAGAACGTCAATTTCCCCCTTCCTCCCCCGTAGATGCAGCGTTTGGAGCGGATGATCGAGCGTGTGGAGCACACGGTGGAGACGTTTCTTTCCTCACTCGCACGGCTTACTTGAACACTTGCAGATTTAAAGCAGCTGTTGTCACTCTTCACCTCTCTTTTTAGAGTGCTTTACTTACGCGACAATACCGTTTGTTCTCATTTAATCGTTGCATGTTTTTCATCAGTGCACTGTGTTGCCATGGCTTCCTTTTGTTAGCCTGTTCAGGTGGTCCCTTTTTGTTTTACATAAAAGTTCATTTAAAACCGGTCCGTCTAGCTTAGTGTTATTTCAATGTACCGTACGTCACTTGAGCAAAAGTAGAAAAAGAAGTGGCGCGTGTGGACTGAGAGGGTCACCGGTTTGGTGGAGTGAACGACGGGCACAGCTCGAAGGCGTGCTAACGGCTCTCTTGTGCGGATACGATCAGTTTGGAAGCCAAGAGGGGCGTGAAGCCGGCAGTGAGGGTGGGAAAAAAAGAAAAGACACAAGGACATCATGGAAAAGCGAGCCTTTGGTAAGTACAGACAAATTAGTCATTAAGTAAGTTAAATATAATTTTTTTTGGGGGGGGGGGGGCGGGGGGCAATGGCCTGTTGTAGGTCACTCTTGTGCCAAATGCATTTCAAGTGAGGGGCATTTTCTAACATTCAAAACAGGTGTACAATGCATCATCAATGTGTTGATCTCATTTGCTTGTGCGCCAAAAGTTATGAATGTGCATTTCTGTAAGTTCCCTAATTGTTAACAGAAACTTGCCAGTAAAGTGAACTGAACTCATAATGTCCAGAAAATATTAGGTTCAACGTAATAAAAAAAGACTCGGACAGCGTTGTTGACAGTATGTATTTATTTGAATAAAAAGTGCGTTTTGTTTTTTTTTAAGCTAGCAATAGATCCCCCCACCCCACACACACACAAACAAAAAAGTCTGATTAAATGACGTGCTTATATTTACATTTGGCTACCAGCATAAATGTTGATCCAAGCTACAATCTCCAGGATGATTTGTAGCCAATTCAAGACGGTTAGTGGTTTCAAACTTGAGACGCTTTTCAGTGTACAAGAGCAATTAGTCAACTGGCCAGAATGTTACCGCATTTAAATGCCTCCCTTCATTTGGAGCATCAACAAGTCTTTGAAAGTATCCAGTGGTTGCGGAGAGGACACTCTTGTGCGAAGGCTGACGATCGCATGCGGATTTATTTGGAATCGGTTAAGAGATGAGCGCACAGGCTTCAACTGGTTGACCCGAAAAAGACACTGGACTCTCTTCTTTAAGCGGTGGACTTCCTTTCCCACTCCTGTAAGAACAAAGCAACATTGAATTAAGTATGATTTAGATTTCAAACACAAGTCACTATTGGTCATGGGGTTCAAACAACTTGCTAGTCAGCCGCCATCAGATTGTGTTACATGGTTTTTGGACTGTATTGATTTATTTATTTTTTTCCTCCACAGAAACTTAAGTTGTGTAAGCAGGCCTCACTTTGGCTTTCTGCAGCACTTTGCCTTTGGTGGCCATGATGGAGGCTGGCCTGTTCTTAAGTGCGCTCGCCGAATTGACAGGAGATGCTGCGTCTGCCCCGGTGGGGCCGCCGGATGCTTCGCAGGAGGATGGCAATGATGCAGTTTGGGGAACAGGCGGCGCCACTATTTTTGTCTGAGGGTGAGCAAAAGAGAAGAAAAAAAGTGAGTTCATCCACACGTTCATACGTGAAGACTTTTTCAGGTTCCTGGCGGCTGACCGCATATGTCTCCTGGAGGTTGCTGTCCAGCGTGGTCCCCAGTGTGAAGGGCCCGGCCTCCACCTTCTTGAGACTCTCCTTCACTTCCACGAGCCGCAGCTCCACCTCCACACGCCGCTGCTCAGCTTCCCGACTGGCCTCCTCGATCTGCTTCAGCCGAATTTCCAGTGAGCTCTGCTGCTTGGGATCTGAAACCAACACGGACTCCTTCACAAGCCTCCAGCCGATTCAGCGTGACTACCGCGTGTGTCCCTCAAAGTCAGAGGGATGAAAAGTTGGCTGTTTTTCCAAGAAAAAAAATCGTAATGTTGTGATTGGTTGGACCGTTTGTATTTGTTCCTGTCGCATAACCCAGAGTTCTGCGACGTTGTCATTTACCTTGACAGGTGCTGAGCTCCTCTTTGGTTTCTCTCCGTTCCTTTTTCAGGCCGGCCAGGCTGCTCCTGACGTCTTCGCGCGCTCTCTCCAGCCGCTCGCGCTCGTCGCTGTAGCGCAACAAGTCTGCCTCTGTGCGCTTTTTGCCCAGCTTCCCCTCAACGGCGCCGGGGCAGCCTGGTAATCGGCATACGAGCCCAAAAGTCAGCCTGGGATCCCCAGGTATGCTTGCATAAAAATCATTTTGCCATTGTCTTTGAAGGACTCATTTACAATTGTTTTCCTTGAAAAAAAAACTGTCGATCTAGATATATAGAAGGGATTATTATAAATGCAATTATTATTATTTTTTTAAAGAATTTTTTTAGCATGAAGTTTGGGTTTTTCAAATCGCAGGTGTTTCTAAAATGGTGTCCAGTGAGTGAAGGTTCCTGTTGTAGAGGAGGTTTGTCCACCACTTGAGGGAGCCAACTTTTAATTGTAATTTTTTTTCTAATTCTGCATACTGTACTTGGTGAAAGGTGCGAGTGCTATTTGATCCCACTCACCTGTGCTAAACGCTTTAGGTCGGAGCGGTTGAGGACTAAGAGGAAAGCCCGAGGTTGTTTGAAGAGTCAAAGCTTTCGTGACCCCTGAGGAACTCGACGTCCTCTTGGGGGGCTCCTGGCTTTGAGTCTTGAAATTTGGTGGCGTTGGCTGCGGCGTCTCGGTTGTGGAGTGCGCTTCCTCTGCTTCGGCGGAGCCGGAGTCATTTGAAGCTGGTGCTGCGTCGGGTCCTGGCGGGTCATTTGTCACCTGGAAATGGCACCAGAGTTTCATCAGCTGCTTTTATCAGGGAATTGCACCAAACCTACTTCCAGGTATGTGGCTACCTCTGCATTTGGGTGCAAAGGGTCCTTGTGTTCTTCTAAGTGTTCAGGGGATTCTCCTGATGTTTCTTGTGTGGGGGATTCCTTTCCGCCACCTGCCGCTGGATACAGGAAAGACCTCACAGGGAGCAGGTCGAGGTAGACTCTGTTTTCAGGTTCCTCATCCTGAGCTATCGGGTCTTGCGCAGACATTTCATTGTGTTCGTCGGGGTCCTTTTCTTCACTCTGTGGAAGACGGTCAGCAACAATATCCTGAAGAGGAAAAAAAAACAAAACGGGAGGAATACCATCAAACAGAAAGTAGAGTGCTCCACCTGAAGCCGTAGTTTGTTAGTTGGGCTAACAATTCTTTCTTGTGAAGGTTAAGACTGGCGAGGAAAGCCGTTTATACCTCCGGATCAGCGATTGACGCCACGTCGTCGTACAGCTCGTCTGGTTTCTGAGGGGTGGCGGGCAGGGCGTCGATGTAGGCGTTTGGCTCGGAGTAGCGCCGCTGCATCAAGCTTGGAGCCACAAATAAACATTTTTAACCTTAGCACACTGATTTTCAGACTTTTTGGGGGGGGTCCAGGCACTTCGGCACATAATTCTTATATTTTCTTTCGTTGACGTACTAGAATGACGTCTTTGCAGCGTTGACGATGCTGGTGATTCTCTCGGCATTGACGTAGTCGTAGGTTAGCTCCTCCGGGTCTGTCTTGCTCCCTGTCTGGGACAGCAAGAGGCCTAGCCAGTGGCCCATGACTGCCGACGTCTTGGCCTGGACAAATTCCCAAAGTCTTGGTCAAAATCTGGTCTCGTCTCCCCAATGTCGAGACCCTAACTTTCTTCTGTATTCTGAAAAGTTTTTGTCTTAACTTGGACTGGACTCTTTGTTTTCACATTTGCAGGTCACGTGCTTCTTAAAAGCAAAGCGGTTGGCGGGTGCCAAATACCTCCAGGGTTGCCAGCTGCGCGCCGCTCATGTCGATGCGGAAGGTGTAGAGGTGCTCCGGGCTGGGGTCCGGCGAAACCTGGCAACCCCCCAGCTTCACGGCAGGTTGGCTCACTTTGCTCTTGCTCTTGTCCTGGTAGAACCACAACTGACCGTTCTTGATGAGGCACCAGCACGTCCGCCACTGGCTGTTCACCAGCACGTTGAGGTAGCCTGATGTGAGCGCAGAGGTCACATTTCACAATCGGACTTGTTGCAAATAGTGCAATAAAAATTGGAGTCGCTCACCGGAGGTTTCGACACATTTCTCCGCGCTCTCCAGTGCCGACGCTTTTTTTTTCCCGATGTTCATCAGGTTGCTAAGCTTCAAACCGGCACCGTATTTTTTCTTGACTGTCAAAGGAAAGTTGAGAAGGACGCTACGCATCGGCACACGACTCTGTTCAAGTTTTGCGCGCGAGCTCACCATCTTTCTCGGGAGTCTCAGCATGACTGTCGGCGCCGCCGCCGCTTTCCGAGTGTCGCTCGCCTGCGTCCGCCTGTCAAAAACGACCGCGTTTAAAAAAAAAAATTCTGCTCGCATTTGTGTGGGATAAATCGCCTAAACTCATTCATTTTATTTTGACCTTAGTGCAAATGAGCCTCGGAGAGTCGGAGGCAGGATGCTGCAGGTCGCCGTTTTCCGTCGGCTTGGGGCTGATCTCCTGGATCACCTAATGTGTAGAAAGCGGCAAGTCCCACCGTCACACGCTGAGGGCATGTTAAGTTCATTCCCATAAGACTTGCTCAGGAAAGACGATGGTGCGCTTTCCCCCAAAATGCAGCATTCTCGATCGGGGCATGTTGATCGTTTGCTTGTGGAGTGGAACCACGCTGTTCAAGGTCCAAACAAAAGCCAAACGTTCGTTACCTTGAGCCACTGCTCCGTCTGCTCCTTGCTCTGCAGGCCCAGCACGATGGCCTCCCCTCCCACCGGGACGATCTTCAGCTTGTGCTCCTTCCTCTTGAGCTGCTTCTCCTTGTAGGTCACGCTGCAGCCCAGCAGGCTCACGTCCAACACGGGCGTCTGCTCTTTGGAGCTCTTGTAGCACTGAAAGCAGCAACGACGGCATTTTTCACACTCCCAATAAATCGGCGTTGCTCACCAAAACTACCTTTCTTGTCTCCAAAAAGGGATGGGTTTGATCATGGATGTGAAAACAAAGGCAGACCTCAAGCTATCCTGACGGCATTGATTTCTTTTTTTACCAGTAGACGGTGCTCTTTGACGACGCACAGTTGCTTGGCCCATTGGCCGAGCCACTTCTTCCTCCACAGGAAGGCGCAGATGCGCGCATCTTTCATCAGCTCAATGGACGCCTCGGCCGACGGCCAATGATGCTGCGCCGACGGCGACTTTCCTCTGGTCACCGCTTCTTCCTCGTCGTAGGACTCGTACGAGCTGCTGACCGCCTCGCCATCATCTGGGAAGTAAGTGTGAAACCGCCATCAACGCGAGTTGGGAAGACAGACGGGTAGCTACCGCGGGTGATTAGCGGCATAGACGACGCCGTCGGAGCTCGCCACTCGCAGCCAACGCCTCAAGAGGGCGCTTTGCGGCTCTGACAAAGCGCCACAAGCAGCGGAAGAGAAGAAGGAAAATGGTGCTAATGGACAGTGAGAATATGCCACGCATGGGCCAGGGACGCCTGCAAAGCTGAAAGGAAGCCGACTTGGTGCCGAGATTCGGCTCACGTTAGTGTTCTGTTTGGATCTTTCTTTCATTTGCTTGTGCAGGTGTCCAATAAAGAAAGTAAGGCGTCGTCATGAGGTGACAAGAGTGAAGAGTAGTCTCGCGCGCAGTGCGATTGAAGGCCCGTTCTTACCATTGACGGTTTCCTCGTACGGCTGAGCCTCCTCGTAGTAACTCTCTGAGGCTTCCAAGCAGGTCGGCGCCTGGACCGCGGGTAGGGGGAAAGGTTCCCGAGTCGCGGTCCCCTAATGGATTCGGAAAAAAAAGAGAATAGCTCTATTATTTTCCAGACATCACCAGAATATTAGAAACACACCTGCAAACTAACAACAAGTCTTTGTTAGATGAATACTCATCCAAGATAGGGAGTCTTCTTTCTATAGATCAAAGTCTAATTCAGAAGATGAAAGTGCTTTCATGTGGGATTGCCGCAACTATTCCACCGAGCACTGAAGGAAATCGGGTCACTTGAGTCCGACTGTAGCAAAGTGAACTGCGCACAATTCGGCGAGTTGAATTCAGAACCGTTTTCGTCCTGCCGCTGATGTTAAATCTTCCACTTTCTCAGGCCCTCTCCCGAGGCGCATCAATTCCCCAGCAAGATCACAGAAATGCCAGATGGAGCCGGATGAGCAGAGGAGGTGCCTGTTGCACACAAAGCGAGCCCTGGGGGGGGGTGAGTGGAAAAGTAGCAAGCTTCTACAAAGTTGATGATCCAAATGCATTTTAATGTGAAAAATGAACGGATGTTTTGGTGATTTGTTTTCCCCGTCAATAAGACGTTGCAACACTTGATCTCGCAACATTAAAACAGGACAGCGGCGAGTTTATTTTTGTTCCGTAACCTAGCTCGAAACTCGGTGGTGCAATCGGTTCGGAGGGGAACACGGTACTTCAACCCTGCCGGAGGTCCGCCCTTTTTTTTTTCATTGCCGAAAAATCTGTTGACGAGGCACTGTGACTTCATATTGGAGCCTTAAACGTGGAAGTCTTTTGACCTCACGGGAAATTATTAAGACATTTGTTTCTACTGTAAATCACACAGGAATAGAAGCATCTGCTATTAATTAAAACGAGGCATTCCTAGGCAGCGGCAGCCTCCCGTCACGCCCACCTTATCGCTATATTCCCAAAAGGGGGACGCAGAAAGAAAAAAAAAGAAAACGAGTCGGCGCACAGACGCCAAGTAGAAAATGCACAGGTGTGTTTTGCAGTCAAATCTGCTTTTCTTGTACTCCTTCCTTTGATATCCTCCTCGACATGATGCAGCAAAATGAACAAAAACAAGCAACGGGGTAGCGGGGGAGGAATGGGGGTGTGGTGGAGGGGCTGAGGGAAAATACGAAAAGGCAGAGGAACATGGAAAATCCCCGCTTCCCATGCCAAGAATTTGCTACAGCAAAAAAACAGGCTGAGACCGGGAGCGTGTTGTGGAAGAAGTTTGAAACGAGATGTTTGATAACATCCTCCACACTCGCTCCCAAACGTGCCATGAAACATTTGCAATCGGCGCATGTAGAGAAAG
Source organism: Hippocampus zosterae (assembly GCF_025434085.1). Classification (NCBI taxonomy): domain Eukaryota; kingdom Metazoa; phylum Chordata; class Actinopteri; order Syngnathiformes; family Syngnathidae; genus Hippocampus; species Hippocampus zosterae. The sequence continues at coordinate 318,018 of NC_067457.1, read as the reverse complement.
AGCGACTGCATTGTACGGTCGGATCGCGTTAGCCCGAACCGATGCCGGCCTCCTCAAACTGGATTTGTTTTGCTGGAGTGCGGCCCGCTGCGGACGTCTGCTTTCATTTCCCCAGCTTGTTGCTTCCAAAGCGGCACCGCGACTATCTATAGAAGCGACTCTATTTTCAGAGCGCGCGGCGTCGACGCCATGGAACGTTTGTTGACCAGTCGCACGTCGCGCACAAATGGCTCGCTCCGTTTCAACCGCAGTGACACAGTTTCCCTTGTGAGAAAACAAAGACCCGCGGTTCCCAGATCATGGCCTTGCCCGGGGGCCTGGGATTCGTTCAAGAGAAGAATGCGACCCTTGATCTGGCGGAGGAAGAGATCGGCCTGCTACGGGTGAAGGTGGAAGAGAGCTGCTTCGTTGCCGAGAGGGCCTTGCTCGCCAGGCACAGCGACTACTTCCGGGCCCTCTTTCGGTCCGGCATGCGAGATAGTAAGCAGGAGGAGCTGCACCTGAAAGGAGGGCTGCGCGCCAGAGGTTTCCTCATCGCTCTCGCCGTCTGTCGGCGGGAGATTCCCACCCTGCGCCACCCGGAGGAGCTGCTCGACGCCGTGGAGTGCGCCGCTTTCCTTCAGGTGCCGCGTTTGAGTCGACACCTTTGTGACATCGTCGATTCGGACAACTGCCTCTTGCTGTACCGCGCCGCCGATACCTTTGGGGTGGAGGACCTCTTTGGCAGCGCCGCCCTGTTCCTTCGCGACGCCTTCGACGACCTCGAGGAAACGGCGCGGGCGACGCTCCCCGATGGTCTGCTGCAGTATTGTCAGTCGTTATCGCCCGCATCTTACGTGGCAATCGGTACCCACTCTCCTTCAACGGAGCTGCTCGGCGACGCCCACCGGGTCGTGCGCTACCTCGATGAGAAAGAAGGACACTGGAAGCATCTGGCGCACCTCCCGACCTCCTGCAGTACCTCCATGTGCGGTGTGGCGGTGCTGGACAACCTCCTCTACATTGTCGGGGGAGTTTACGGTTACGGAAAAGACGCTGTTGACGGCGCCTTCCGCTTTGAGCCCGAATTGGGGGTTTGGACCGCGCTCCCGGGACCCCAGCGACCCAGATATGATTTCACCCTGCTGGGGCACGAGGGCCGACTCTACGCCGTCGGAGGCGAGTTCCGGAAAAAGCACACCGCCAGCGCGGAGCGTTATGACCCTTCGAAGGGAGAGTGGACTTTTATACGACGGGCACCGAGGCCCGTCGCGTCGGCCGCTTGCGCCGTCGCGAGGCGTCGGATGTTCGTCTGCTTCTGGAAGCCTCCCGATACCACGGACATTTACGAGTATGTGGCGCTGGATGACCGCTGGAAATGGACCACCGCCATGATCAGACCTCAGAGTTACGGCCACTGCATGGTGGCCCACGGGGACAATCTGTACGTCATGCGCAACGGGCCCCGCAATGACTTTCTCCGCTGTCTCATGGACTGCTACAATCTGACCACGGCTCAATGGACAGCCATGCCGGGGCACTACATCAACAGCAAGGGGGCGCTGTTCACCGCCATGATCAGGGCTGACTCCGCGCTCACGGTGAAGCACATGCTCACGCTCGAGTATGCCGTCGGCGCACGTGGATGGAAGCCCCGAAGGCAGATGAAGGGCTTTCCGCAGAGCGGATCGCTCCGGACGTGTTTGCTTCGGCTTCCCAAGACCGGGCCGGCGATAGCCCAAAAGGGACTGCTTTTGAAAGACAAGACAGTGCGGTCGGCCGATGACATGCTGGCGGTCTAAGGTTTTTGGAGGGAACTGCGATCATTGGGACACGCCGTCTGTTCTCAGGATTTCATCGTGTCGGAAAAATCTTCCTTTGGATCAGTAATGCTTCTGTCAGGCCAGGGGTTCTCAAACTCTTTAGGTCCCGAGATCCCCGACAAGGGAAAAGGGTCCCATTAGGAACCAAAATTCAACAGAACGCGCGCCCCTAAATTGTTGTCGGACCGTTCAACCTGAAGATGGACCGACTGTTTACCCCTTTCAACAAGATGGCGAACACCCAGTTGCCCCCATCGCCGCTTGACCACCTATGAAAGCAAGATACGACGTCATTCCAGACCCCCCCGCTCTCCAGACCGGCCTCTGAGAACAACCTGCATTTTCACCGTTTGACATCTCGGTGGAGTCACTTACTGTTCTGGCGGGTGGCAGATTGGGAAGGTTCTTCGGTGGGACGGGGACGTGTTTGGTTGCTTTTCCGTTGACCAGGATGCTTGCTCTGTCATCTGCAATGTAAAAGTAGCATCGAAGTGAACGGCCATGTGATCTTGCGCGCCATTTTGAAATAAACGGAGTCCATTCTAGCACAGCTGAACAATGTCGTCTTTTTGTCTCCTCGGTTGCTTCTGAGGTTATCCAAGTGGGTCAAATGTTACGGCGAACGTGAGTTATTGCACCTTGCTTTTTTGAAACGAAAAGCAGACACAAACTAGAGTCACAGACGACCCAAATTCCACCCCTTCGACCCCACCGGCGTTTCCTGTCTGTTTCTTCATAGCTCCTCGCCATCTGTAGCTGCCTTGTTTTGTTTGGACGACAAGACAGAATTTAGGTGGGGACGATTTCTCCCCTCCCCTTTGTTCTTCTTGAGTTTTGTTTCGTGAGATTTGAGCATGCTCTGTCCATCCTAAGCTGATATGATTTTTATTTTTTTATCTGCTTTTTTTGTTTGTTTTTTAAACGTTTATCACATTAGTATCATGAATGAGTATGATGACAAAAAAGAACAAAAGAGCAAGAAGCAAAACTCTTCTTTTTTTTTTTTTAGTGCGGGTTTCCCAAAAAACAATTTGAAACGTTTACCTTTCTCCGAGTTTTCCTTGCTACCGACGACGACTTTATTCATGTAGATGTACTCCTCATCCGCACCTGCGTCCGGAAAGACCGAAAAAGCATAAACACTCATGAGAGGTATTCTCGTGTTACAAAAGTAGAAATTGATTTAATATTGAATACATTTCATTAGCATTTAAAAAATACTAAAATGTTAGTATTGTATTCATATTTTTAAATAATTGGACTGAAAGTAATAATCATCTCTCCAGCCATAGATTTTGAAATAAAAACAGAAGGGCCACTGGATTGCTCTCCCGATCGATCGGTGCACTGGCCATTCTGTTCCTTTTTCAAAAGCTATGAATAAACACTTAAATCATTGTCCATGCGCATACGTTTATCCTCCTAGCATGCGTTTCCTAATCGTGACCTTAAATCTTAGGAGCATTTTATCAATTGGCTTCGTCGTCAACGTCGAGGAGGAATTGCAGGTTGGGAGGAGATGGGTTTGTCCCGTAAGCAGTTCTCAGAAAGCGAGAAGGAAAAGGAAAAAAAAAAGTGTGCAGCAGCTGGTCGCCATAACCTTGCAGAAGAAGCTTTTCCTAATTGAAATAATTTTTGCTGACCAAGGTGGCACCCACAAAGGCAGCTTTGGGTGTTAGATTCCTTTGAAATGGAGATCTCGGGCGGAAAGAAAAGAGTTTCTGCCTGTGCGCGGAGAGTTCGGCGTGCTATTTATAAACGGCGCGGCTCAAAGGAAGTGAGCGTCCCCGGTGGATGAATGCGGCTTTGGAATAATCATACAGCTCGGAGCCAGGACAGGAACAAATCCAAGACCTGAACATGGAAAGGGAAGACTGTTTCAGTGTGTCGGGATCGCAGCATGAGAAGGGCACTCACTGTGACCTTTTCAACCCCCCAAATCCGTTGGGAACCTCGGGGGACACGGCGCTTGAGTTTTTATCGATTCCTCAGAGGGGCCATACCGGACTTGCGATTGATTCATGATATAAGCGTTCCCCTGGGGATTCATTTGCTTTTAGAGCTGGAAGGTGGGCCTGGAAAAAAAAAAGCCATCTTGAAGGCCTCTCGCGCACTAACCATCTGAGCAGCCTGAAAAAAAAAAAATCGTAGCCTTTGTTGTGGTCATTTAGCGGTACGGTGAAATTGACTGAACATTGTGAGTCGTCGGCGCTTGGCGATCTGACAACCCGTCGCGGTTATTTGGAGTACGTTTGCGGACGCTCGTTTTTGACCTCACTTCATCCCCGTACTCGTTTATTTTCTTTGTTCGTGGCTCCGACACTTAAAACACGAAACTGCTGGTGGGCTGATGTTATTTATGGAGGCTGGAAGACTGTTTCCATGCGAATTTTCGGGGTGTATTGTTTGAACGTGTTCTCACGAGAGTTGAGAAATTGGAAATTGCACTCGTGTTGAAGCCAAAGGCCCGTTTGCTTGAAGTACACAGTGTCCACAAAGTCTTGACCCCCCCCCCCCCAAAAAACGTTTTCTCTGTGTTTATAGATTAGCGACGTTTGTCAATAGCATGCCTCTGGAAAGTCTCGTCTGTGCTAGAGTGGTTTGCTCGTACCGTTGGACACCGTGTAGGACCGGAGTAGGTCGGAGAGCAGTCCCTTGTGGACGGTGGCGTTCCCGCTCAGGGTCTCTTTGTCGAGGATGAGCAGGAAGTGGTGGAGCTCCATGAGGAGCTGGTCCAGCACTGCGAGGATGCACAGAACAAAAGAAGGCTCGACGGGAATGGAAAATAAAAGCGGCAAGGGAGGATTTGTCTGTTAGCGCCTGGATTTCACGCCAGCATTTAGCATGGGAGAGGCCAACTTTTCAGCCTGGACGCGCCTCCCCCGCACGTCTTTCGGGGTCAGGCCGCGTGGGGAGCTCTTTGTGTATGTCCGAGGGCCTCGCGCAAAGCATGCGGAGGCCTGCGGAGTGGGAGCGAGCGGGCAAGACGTTCTTGTTGTTTGCTGTCAAAGCCTACGGAACCCTCATTAACATTCACTTGTGGCTGCACTCAATGCATGTCTCCTTGTAGGCTCTGCAGCGCCTTCTCCAAAGTCCAAAGGAAAGCACTGGAGAGAGTCGCGACATCCTGAAATAAACCAACTCCGCAGTCAGCCGAGGGCCGGCCTCCCAAAGAGGAACCTCAAAGGAGGCTCTCTCTTCAAAGTGTCACTCTCCTCTAATGGCTCTTCCGCCTCACGCTGACCCAGCCTTTAAAGGGGAGAAAACGGGAAGAGATGCCTTTGCGGCGCCAGGTGTCAAATGCCGAGCTTTACGTGTTGCAGATGACGAGGGCCCCTCCAGCAGCGGCTTGTTTTTTAATGACTTCTGCTCACGCTGGGTCAACTAGTGTTGCGGGGCCCTGTTTGAGGCGCAAAATACGGGAAGAGGAAAGCACAAAAACTGCCCCGACGGAAGACTTTGGGTTTTGAATTGGGGTGGCCTTGCGGGCCGCGTTGTTCTTCAATCCAGCCCGCCGAACGTTTACAAGAGCCGGTCCTTCCCCATGACGTGTCGTGCCAGCCGCACCGAGCCCCGCCTCTTACAAGCGCACTGATGTGTGCTCCTGATGAGCGGTGATGCAATCACGTGTAAGCTTTGCTGCTTTTCGGACGCTTGCAAAATGTCCTCTAGGGACGAATCGCACTTGTATTTTGGGATGCGGCAAAATAGCAGCAGATGTGCTCAAATGGCTCTTTTCACATCTGGCCTTGCCACACTGCCTCTTTGTCTTTTTTTTTTTTTTTATCTCCTCAGCGTGTCTGTTTTCATTGAGCACTTTGGCCTTTCGCTAGAACTTTGCAGGGAATCGTACAGTCGGTGAACCCCACCCAAAAAAGGGGATGTACTGTAACGCACTCCCAAAACATGCAGCAAAAACCAAAACAGCATTTTCACGTAGCTGTTATTATATTGCTTTATTTTTTGGGTGCAAAATCCCACTAAATTCGGATTGTTTTCGATTTGGAAATTTCAGATCCAGATGCCTCAGGCTTCCAAAGCGGCCGTCAGAGCCGCGTTTTTCTTGGCTTTTAGTTTAGTTTTACTTTTTCGACGTGACGCTTTTTGGGGTTCCTCTGAATATCTTGTCAGACTTTGCGTTTGCACTTGTTGTCGTTAAGCCCCGTTGCCCCGTTGCCAGCCGCTCGCATCTTGCCCATGTGTGCCTCGTTGCCTCGTTGCTGTGTTGCTCATTGAGTTTCCTGCTTTTGTTCAGGTACAAGTCACGTCAGTTTCCAAAACCAGGCCAGCTTCCCTCTTGTGGTGAGTCTTTTTTTGTTGTTGCTTTTTGAGCCAAATACGACGGCATTGTCTGCAAATGGGCAACATGATGGAATGGAGTAACGAAATGCTGCATCGTCCGAATTTGATCTTTTGCACCGAAGTCACCATCCCAGCAATGAGTGACTTTCTGGGACTGTGAACGTCCGGCGTCTGCCGATGAAACGGCAAAATGCAAAGTCAAAGGGAAGTGGGCACAAGAAGAAGAAGTGAAACCACCACGCTTGCGTCGTCTGTGTGTTTTGCCATCAACGCGCCGCTTTTGATCATCTCCAAGAAGAAGAAGTTTAGCCTCGCTATTGGACTGGTGCCGGTTCCCGTCTGGCTTGACAAACCTGTTTGGTGGAAAGTGAAACGCTCGTTTGACCTCCGCTGTGGGTTTATGCGGTCGGCTCAAACCTATTCCACTCTTTTTCCATTCCGTTGAAGGTGTACTAGGTCCCGATTTATTCATTTTGGCGTGTGCGCGAGTGAGCGGTTGTCTGATTGACCAAAGCGGGAGCCTCAAAAATGCCCTTTTAATAGGCCCTTTCGACTGGAAGTCAACGTTGCCAAATAAAAACTCACTAGCATCGTCCCCCCCCTTCGAACCCACACAGAGGCATAAAAGCTCCTGCACTTGCTTATTATCAGGTTAACGAGTGGCCGGCAGGGCCCGCGGGCCAATGTTCTTCTCATCTGAGCGCCTTCAAAAGAGAGAACACACCGCGCGTAAACTGGCAGGAGTGCGTCCTCGCCCGCCCCCGCCACCCGCCGTCAGGTAGCAGGAAGACGTCTTCTTTTTCATCATTTTTTTACGGGCCGCGCCAGCTTCCTTAAAATGATCTGTGCGCTGCCCTCCCCCACCCATTGACATACTTTCAGCAAAGGCTTTGGACTCTGCTGAGAAGTCTCAGCCTATAATTTTGAAGGTTGCGACTTCTTTTACTTGAACTTGGTGTCAAAAGCTAAAGCACGCAGAGTGCGCACGAAATGTCAAACAAATCGAGTCTCTGTGCTTAATGCTTCAGAACCAGAGAGAGATGAAATGTGACCCCTGGAATAGCCTCTCTTGTTGTAATCGTGCTCTGTATTAAATGCCAAATAATTCTTGGGGAAAAAAAAAGTTGGAGTGGAAACAGTGTCACCTGCTGGATGCCCTGCAGCGTTGCCCTCATCGAAGCCTCGTGTACAAAAGGAGCAAAAAGATCCCCCCCCCCCCCCCCCCCTCACTCCTCCTAAAACAACATCCGTGCTGCAGGTGGACGTGTGAGCAGCCGAGCTGCCTTCTCGTCCTCCTCCGCAGCGATACCTGCCGCTTTCGAGAAGCCAGCCGCCATCCGCCGTCCCAAACAATGGCCGGCCTTGTCATCCCCGCACCTGCCATGCCACCTCCCTCCCTCCCATCGGAATGTTTTCCACTTTTCCCCCACCGCGGCCCATCACCCCGCCGCCCACTGCCTCTTAGGGTTGGAAAGGGGCCATGGCTTTGCCTTGATGTGCCACGCCGTTGCCTGATGACCACCACGTCGCCGGCCAACGCGAACGGTCGCCACTCCGACGCCGAATGGCGACGAGTCGTCAAGAGTTGCTCTCCAGCTCAGCCCCGACGGCAATGAGGATGGACGATCTCGAAAAGGGAGACTTGCATCTTGATTTTGAGGAGGCTCGGCCAAGCGCTTTTGATCCCGGACCTCACACTCGCATGAGATGACCCAATTTCCCTCAGAGGACTGAATCCACCATGAACGCAATGACGTGACGACACGAAGAATTTGGCCTCTTCCAACATTGCTCCATTGACACACACACACACACACGCACAGCGAGTGGGAGGAAACGCAGAGCCGGCGACACTTGTTTCTTTCAAAGCCTTCCGCCAGTCCAGTTTGACTGCTGGACATTGTTCTCGACCGCTAAGGGGCGACGAGGAAAACCACCGCATCAATCGGAAAATAACTCCCTCAGCCCGCCGGCAGCAAAACAAACAAAAATGTCTGCCATCATGTCCCCGGTGTAGATTTGGCTTTGCCATCGCTCTTGGCATCCGGGGAGAGTTGCGATGGGGCTCGGCCTTGCTCATCCCAAACGGACAAATGATAACCGCAACGTAAGCGATCAGTAGCCACAGTGCAAACAACTTTAGCCAATGTTTACTTTCAACATGAAAACGGCAGCGACTGCTCCACCGAACGTGCGCAATCAACGGCCGGCGTAGCTTCAGTTTGCCACAAAAGAGATGCTCAAGGCCCGCTTATGACACTTGAGAGTCGTGCTCAATTGAAGTTGTCATTTTTCTTCCCGTTCGCAGGCAAGAGTAAAATATCACCTCATCCTGATCTTCTGCCAAAAACGATGAATACAACCGCCGTACTGAGAAGCTGAGAAAGGAGCCGAGACGACGTCCAGCGACCGGCTTGTACTGCCCCCGGTCGGCCCACCAGAACGAGCAGCCCGCCGTGCGTTGAAGGTAAACGCGGCATCCGATTTCATATTCCTGCATGCTTAGATCAAGTGCGATCGTATGGAAAGAAAATATCAAGCAACATTTTGGGGCTATTCAAGTCGCAAATTTGACTTTCATCACACGGTTCTCGCGGTTGTCATTTCCCTTCGTGGGAAACGCTGACCGCGTTGCGGCCGGCGCAGGAAAATCACATTGACGGCTCAGCCGCAACGCGCGACGCGACGCCAGCGGCGGCATCCGTCGACTGCATGTGAAAGTTCATCGGCTTACCTTTGTGCTTGTCCATTCCCTCTTGTCCCGAGGTGTCCCGCTCCAACTCATGCAAGCCGACTATCCCAAAAGTTTTCAGACGAGCGGTGGGCCTCCGGCAGCCGCCAGCAGCGTCTCGCGCGCCCCCCGGACCGGCCGCGCTCTACTTTCGGCCCCTGAAAACACTCGACTGGCTCGGGTAGCGGCAGGTCCGCTCTCCGCGTCCTCTCGCACTCTGCGCAATATGGTGAGTGGCGCAGCCCCCCCCCCCCCCCCACCCAGCTTACTCCTCCCTGCCTGCGGCACACACACACACACACACGCAAAACCACTCGGAAACTCCCCTTTAGTTTTAAATCCAAGGAAGTCTCATGAGAAAATAAAGATGTGCTTGACTTGCAGTACCTGGAGTACTTATTTGCATCGAGAGCGTTTTTACAGTGGAATAAAAACAAAAAAAAAGAGCACACCCCTGTGCCATCCCCCAAAATTGGAGCAAGAAAAAGCCTTTCAAAACGTCTCCCCAGTATCGATGTGACTTTAAAGTGAACAGCTCAATCCAAACTGGCTTGCCCCACCCACTAAAACTGGAGCCGTGGCGCATTTCAAGCCCTTATTAAACGGTCCGCACACAAGTGCCTCCGATTAACCCCAAATAAAGTTCGGCTGACTTTACTTGAGTTAGTCTTTAGTGACTCGGTTATGGTTAGTCGCCATTTTACGCCCCCCCCCCCCCCCCCAAATTTGAACCGGCCAGGCTTTGTTGTTATGTTCCAGCGCATTCCTCCCATTCCTCCTCCCGCTCGCTGCTCTCCCACGGGCTCCCTTTCAGGTTCACCACTTTGTTATTTGCACATGGTAAAAAAAAAGAAGAAAAAAAAAACGGGCTGGGATGTTTTGGGCATTTAAAGTGCTCGGAAAGGTTTGTACAAACAAAACGTGACAAATACGCAATATGACTTGCCGGCCCATTCGTCGTCTTCTCTTTATTTATTGATCGAATTCCTGCTCGCCTCTCCCGTGTAGCCATTGCCGACTGTATCTGGTTACCGTGACGACCAGGAGGGCCTACATAAATGAGCCTACTTGTGGATTGTTGCGCTGTGGGGCTCGGTGTCATATGAACGGATAGGCAGTTGCTTTAAAGAATATTTGTCTGGTTACTGTCCAAAAAGAAGCGGCGCATGCAGTTTGTTCAGAAGCTAGTCACTCCCTGGAAAGGAGAGAACAGACTGGAATGATGATGACGACGACGACGTCTCGGCGTGAGCTCCGAGCGGAGGGTGGTCTTGGCCATTCTCGCCCCCTCGCGCAACAGACAAAGTGTCTTGTTAGTAATCCGGCGAGGGGAATTCCTGGAGTGCAGCAGACCTTTGGAAGCGCTTGGACTACATGGGTGGCGTTGTTACTTTTTTTTTTTTTCTTTTTAATGCACTCAGTGATTTACTGTCGATTCACTGGTGTTTGTCTACGTGGGAGCAAAGGGGAAAAGCGGGACGCTTCTTTGAATGTTTTAAGTCGCAAAGTGCGTCAGTTACTGATTTTTTTTTTTTTTTTTTTTGCTCGCGACAGTCACATAAGGAGCATTCCTCGCCAGCGAATCACAGGTCAAAGGTCACCGAATCGACTCCAAATTGAACCCTCGTCAATTCTTGGGCCGCAGCCAAGTTGCTACATTGAAAAGAAAAGGTCCTCCCAACCTCCTCTGCCTTTCATTTAGACGTTTTCATCTAAACTGCTCTGGGCCGGGCTGACTGTTCCGTCTGGGAATTTCCAAAGAAAAGCAAGCCGAGCGTCTCTTTTGGCGGCCTCCCTGTTGTTTGGGGAACGCCGAGAAACGCGGTGCACTCGCAAAAACACCTTGCGGAGATGGGAAGAGAGCCACGGTGCAATAATATTGCTTTTACTTAAGCGTTAAGCCTGCTGGGCTATAGCGAGGGATTACAAGCGCGTGTGAAAATGTTGACGCCGGCTCATAATGTTCTGAAAATGAGTCGGAGAGTTATTGAATGATGACTCGGATAAACGGCTTGAACTCGTGTATTTTTTTTGTTGTTTTTATTTGTGCTGCTTATCAGTATGATCGTGGGCGAGCTGTCAATGTGGACATTTATTATTAAATGTTATGGCTCGGTTTACCCTTGCGCTTTGAATCTTCAAAACACACCGCAGCTCTATTCTTATTGGCGCTGTGCATACAGAAGGTGCAGTTTTTTTTTCCTTCTTCAGACAAAGTTTGAAAAATACCGTCGTAAGTCATCCATCGGAGCGCATTGCACTGCCATCTTTTGGTGAGAATACAGGAATCTGTTTTGGAGCGAGTGCGCATGCGCCGAACAAGGGCTCTCCGGATGTTGGAAGAAGTCATTGATTCCTTCACTTCTTGGAGTTAATTTCAGGTCCCAATACAGGACACGAATATACAACGTACGTTGTATATGTTAGTTAGGCGCCTTTCAAAAAAATGTTTCATCACGTTTTGTGTAGCTAAAAGGACGAGCTGTCCCTTTAAATGGGAGTCGTTCTCCATTGCGCATGCGCATTTCGTGTTTAGCCTTCTCCAACCTGAGGAGCCGACTCGGGACGCGTTCGCTGTCAGTTCTTGTTTTGTTTAGACGGCAACGACGCCGATTTGCCATCTTGGATTAAAATAACCCAAAGTCAGGTCGCCGTTAGGACGCGTGGCGCGAGTGGGCCCAAACGAGCGCTTCAAGCGCTCCCTAACCCCGCTTCCCACTGTTCCAGTCGGCGAGAGGACAGCCTCATCCTCCTCCTCCTCCTCCTCCTTTCCTCCTCCTCCCCGACCTCCACATCCATGTTGGCGGCCGCAACCCTCGCGTTGGTTCCGGGGGTTCCGAGCCTTTGTTCTGGCGTGGACGACGTTGGGCTCCGTTGCCGCGGCTTGTGGAAGGACTCGCGGCTTGGCACGACACCCCGTGGCCTGTCTTGAGGATAGTTGACGCGTTAAAAATGGCTGCGATTTGAAAGACGAGGGCGAGAGAGCGAAGGGGGGAAAAGAGAGCGCTCATGAATCAATGCTGGGACGCTGCGCAGAAGCTAAACGGGCTAACAGAGGATGCGTTAGCTCTCCGCTAAACGAGCCTTTCAACCCGCTCGCATCCCCCGTTAGGAATTCTTACCTGACTCCGGAATCCAGAAAGCGGCGACCCCCCACAACGTTTTGCATGCAGTCCCCATTTAAATATGCAGAACTTTTTTAGTCCCACTTGAAACACTGTTGTAATTTTTGCCCAAAATGAATCCAGCCGGGAGATGTTCGGATCAACGAACCCGTGGAAGATACTTGGCGGCGGCGTGGGTTCTGGTCCACTTGGTCGTGTTCGCCCACTCTTCGCCGCCCAAAGCCTGTGACAAGTCGTGCCTGTCCGGGAAATGTCTCAACGGCTCGTGCGTGTGCGAGCCGGGATGGGTGGGAGACCGGTGCCAGCATTGCCAGGGCCGTTTCAAGTAAGTTCTTCAGCTTCACCAGTTTTCGGCAACCCATGTTATTATTTTGTTAGTATTTTTTTAATTTGGGATTGGTGACGCCACTCACCATGAATCGAAAGTCCTGATGTCACGCGTAGTAAATTCCGGGTGGCACAGGCCCAGATGGCACCATTAGTAAACAAGCCCCTCAGATGGAGTGATTGATAAAACTGGAACTGACTTGTTTTTTTGCCTTCTTCTTTATTCACTTAGTTTGAGTGTGTGCAGTGTCAGCCGGGAAAAAAAAGCATGTTATAAATCCTTCCAAGGGAGGTGGAATGGCAGCTGTATTTTTTTTTATCGCAATCAGTAGCTTGATTGAAAAAAATCAACTGTATTAAAAAAATTCCTTTGGGATTTATATGTAAACAAATTGACACAACTTGAATGACAGTTGCTGCTTCCACACAAAAATAAACTTTTCAATAGTCGCTATTGGGTGGGATGCTTTTTGTGTGTACAAATGCCTTTTTAAGGTAATATTAACTAACTTTGTTAGCTAGATCATATCGAGTGAATTTCTAAGCGTAAATGCCTTCATTGTTCAAGTCATGGTCGTGACTGATACCGCCATTCTCCACGTCAAAACACAAGGGAGCAGTTCTGTTGACTTTTGATTTGACGTTTGTCGTGGTAAGAAATCCAAGCCCCACTTTGTGGCAGCTCTCGATCAAGATGATGGCGTGGAAGCATGCTTACGTTGTCGTGGATGCGATTGGCTTAGAAAGGCTTGTCATTGGACACGGCCTCAAGACACAATTCAAGGAAAGCCAAAACATGCAACCCCTTGGGGGGGGGGGAGCCTTCTTTTGGGCAGGCTTCTGACATTTGCGCTGGCTGTGGCCGCGGGTTCCTTTTGGGTGAGGAAAACAGACGCAAGTAAATGATCCAAATAGCCGGCGGTATACAATTGGTCAAACTTTTGCTGGCACATCAAAAGTAATTATACACCCCCCCCCTCCAAAAAAACAAAAAACAATGCAAGTTGTTGGGACATTGTCCTCAGGGGCTCAGCATTTTTTACGCTGGATGCCCTTCCTCTGATGCAAACAGGCATACTCTGTTTTCAATTTTTTTCCCCTCTTTTTTTTTTAAATGGTAAAAATAAAAAAACCGAGTTAATGTCGCCAGCTCTGAATCCACTCTCCTTCTGCCTTTTCTTTTCAGGTTGACGGAGCCCTCGGGCTTCCTGACGGACGGTCCGATCAACTACAAGTACAAGACCAAATGCACCTGGCTTATCGAGGGCTAGTGAGTAACTCCGATTGACGTTCTTAAGTGCGGCCGGACATGCGCATCCGCCGAGTTGCCACGGCAACCGCAGTCATTGCGAGGACGAGGCCGTTTGCCATCAAGAATGTTGCATCTGCGGCCTCGGTGGCTATTCATTTACCTTTCTGCCGTTTGGTTCTTGGCGTAACGTGGGACGAAATGTCCTGACAATGACTAGCAGCATTCAGTCAATCAAGATGGAAGGGAAATGCTTCATCTGCCATGTTTTTTCTTCAACAGCCCGAACGCCGTGCTCCGCTTACGCTTCAACCACTTTGCTACGGAGTGTAGCTGGGACCACATGTACATTTACGACGGGGACTCCGTGTACGCTCCTCTCATTGCTGTTTTCAGGTGAGGCCCCCCCCCCCCAAAAAAACCCCAACAACTCCCAATCCAAGCATTTTAGCTCGTGTTTTTCTCGATTGCATTTCGAGTGGAAGTGCATTTGAAATGTTCACTCGTGTACTTGATTACTCGAGACAGCAAAAAGTAGCGGCGGTCTTCTGGCTAATTTTTTTCACCGCTACAACATTTGTTTGTTTGTTCACAGCGGGCTGATTGTACCGGAGGTGCTGGGAAACGAGACCGTCCCCGAAGTGGAGACGATGTCGGGCTACGCGCTGCTGCACTTCTTCAGCGACGCCGCCTACAACCTGACGGGATTTGAAATATTCTACTCGTGAGTGCGCCGCTCCACTTTTCCGTCCTTTCCCACAACGGCGGGCAAGCCGATCCATGCGGATTGTCGTCCGTACGCCGTGATAACTTTCTGGCTGGCAGCTAGATAAGGGGGGGGTGGCGTTGTGTCACAATTCATTGCGGAATAGATGCCTTTGCTCCTTTTTCTTTCCCTAATGGCCGAGTGGGGGCGTTTTTGGATGTTGATGTTGGCGCGTGTGTGTGTCCAGGATCAACTCGTGTCCCGGCAACTGCTCGGGCCACGGCAAGTGCACGCCGGGCAACTCGGCGGCCAGCCGCGTGTACTGCGAGTGCGACAAGTACTGGAAGGGGGAAGCTTGCGACATCCCGTACTGTCGCAACAACTGCGGCAGCCCCGACCGCGGCTACTGCGACCTCACCGGCGAGAAGCTGTGCGTTTGCAACGACAGCTGGCAAGGTACATTCTGACGCCATCCCCGTCGTCTCGCTGCGGCCGTGTATGTAGTAAGCGCGGAACGTAAGCGGGCGTGTGGTCACGACGCTCGCGCAACCCCCTCAGGCCCAGACTGCTCCCTCGGCGTGCCGTCCGCCGAGTCCTTCTGGGCGTTGCCCGGCGTCAAGCCCTTCGGCACCTCGCTGGGCCGGGCCTCCCACGGGGTCGTGGTGCAGGATAAGGTCATGTGGGTGGTGGGCGGCTACACCTTCAACGTCACCTCCTTCCAGATGATCCTCAAGTAAGCCCCGCCGGAACACTTGGCACACGCGGCTTTAGCTACCCCAGTGAGATCCCAAAGAAAAAAGCCTGCAACATTTCAAGGCAAAAAGAATTTGACCAAAGAGAAAAGTCATGACCGACGACACTGACAGAAGACAGACAAAAAGTTGTCGGTTGCTTTCCAGCTACAACCTGGAGAGCGGCATTTGGAACACGGTGCCCGTCAGCGGCGGGCCCGCGCCCAGATACAGCCACTCGCTGGCCTCCTACCAGGTGAGACGCGATTGCGCGGGAGCGCCGAAGCCGAGCGCCGGCATCACCCGCCGCGTCTGCTCCCGCACTCAGGAGGACATCTTCATGTTCGGCGGCAAGCTGGAGTCGGGCTGGGCCAACGTGAGCGACGAGCTGTGGGTGTTCAACATTCCCGCCCGCGCCTGGCAGCGGAAGAACCCCGCGGCGGGCTCGCCAGGCCAGGCGCGGCCGTACGCGGTGGAAGGTCACACGGCGCACTGCGTGGTCCTGGACGGCGGCGAGCCGGTCATGCTGGTCATCTTCGGCTACTCGCCCCTCTACAGCTACATCAGCAACGTTCAGGAGTATCATCTGAGTGAGTCCTCCTGCTTCCCGCGGCGGCCGCGGCCCCCCGCTCGCTCACGCTTGGATCCGCCCCCCGCAGGAAGCAACACCTGGACGGTGCCGGAGACCAAAGGCGCCATCCCGCAGGGAGGCTACGGCCACAGCAGCACCTACCATCCGGCCGGCGCCAGCGTTTACGTGCACGGGGGCTACAAGGCGCTGCCGGCCAGCAAATTTGGCCTGGTGGACGACCTCTATCGCTACGACGTCAACACGCGCACGTGGTGGGTTTGCCCGGGCGCGGCCCAGTCGCTCATTTTCCGGTCGTTTTGTCCAACCGTCGGCTCAGGACGCCCGTTGTCGTAGGTTCATCCTGCGAGAAAGCGGGATCCCGCGCTACCTCCACTCGGCCGCACTCCTCAGCGGGACCCTGCTGATCTTCGGCGGCAACACGCACAACGACACGTCCCTGAGCAACGGCGCCAAGTGCTTCTCGGCGGACTTCCTGGCGTACGACATTGGTGAGGCTCGCCGAGGCGTCGCGTTTCATCCCAAAGAACACATGAGCGACTCGCGCCGACTTGCGCTTTCTCGTCAGCGTGCGACGAGTGGAGTGTCCTGCCCAAGCCCGACCTGCACAGGGACGTCAACCGCTTCGGACACTCGGCCGCCGTCAGCAACGGGTGAGTTGCGGAACCGCGCGCGCACTCTGCAGACGTTTTCTTGGGGTTTGACCGCCTGGCCCTCACCAGGTCCATGTTCGTGTTCGGCGGCTTCTCCGGCGTCCTCCTCAATGACATGCTGGTGTATCGGCCGCCCAGCTGCCACGCTTTCCCCACGGAGGGACGCTGCGCCCGGGCCGGCCCGGGGGTGCGCTGCGTCTGGAGCGGAGGCCGATGTCTGCCCTGGGAGGGCGGCGGCAACGCGGGCGGCATCAGCCCCGCCCCTTTTTGCCCGCCGAAACCAGGTTGGAAGCGCCTGAATTGTGAAACTTTGTCAATATTTCTCTGGCTTCCTCCGGCATGGACCCCCGCGAGCTGCTCGCGGGACCTGGACCGGGCTCATGGTTTCGTCTTCCTCTCCTTGGTTCAGGCACCGTGGATGAGCTGTGCTACCGCTTCTCCGACTGCGCCAGCTGCACGGCCAACACCAACGGGTGCCAGTGGTGCGACGACAAGAAGTGTATCTCCTTATACACTAACTGTACTCTTGTGAGTACGCCAACAGGGGGCGTCAGAGCAGCATTTTTTTTCTCAACTCGTGATCTCCACCTCCGTTTAATACACAGTCTATATGAATAGTCTACACTCATCTAATACTATTGTGAATAGTCCCTCCGAGGTTGTCCATTTTTCGCATTTTCAACGGGGGGGGACATTCGCACCAAAGAATCTCACCAATTTACGGGCCACTCTTGATTTAGGGGGATAGTAAACCAATCGAGGGCCGTCTCAATAGAAGTGCCCCTCCCTCCTGTGTTTGGCCTTAGAACGTGAGGAAGTTCAGCGCCTGCCCCGTGCGCAACGAGCGGGTGTGCAGCAAGCTGGCCAACTGCAAGAGCTGCTCGCTCAACCTCAACTGTCACTGGGACCAGAACCAGTCCGAGTGCCACGCTCTGCCCGGTAAGATTGCAACGGCGACCGCTCCCTCGTTGGTGGAAATGCATTTTTTTTCCAAGAATATTTCAAAGTGTCAAGACTTTGGCATCATCATTTGGCAGCCCAGCAGTGCAGCGAGGGCTGGAGTCAGGTGGGCGAGGCCTGCCTGCGGATCAACTCCAGCCGCGAGAGCTACGACAACGCCAAGCACTACTGTAAGAATCTCCACGGCAACATCGCCTCGCTCACCTCCGCCAAGCAGGTGGACTTTGTTCTGGATGAGCTGAAGAAGCTGCAGCAGCAGGACAAGGTAGACGCATGGGCCTTTTCCCATCATCCACTCTGTTGCATTCCGCTTATTTTTTTTTTTTTTTGTTGTATTTTTCCTTGCCTCGCTTGGGCGTTTGCACCTGCCTGCAGGTCATTCAGTACATAACTAATAACACGCCCAAATATTCCATGACACTTTTACACTCTACACTCTGTCTGCATTATCACTAAAACAGGGACAGTATCCCAGATAAATACCCCTAAATCTGTTTTTGTCCTGGGGGGGGTCAATCCTGCACAAGTAAACATCCCAATTCTTGTGATGAATGTCCACCGTCATCTCCCCATGCTGATTTCAACTCCGCTAAAATGGGATGTTGTTTATCAGTCTGCAAGCCTGACACCCCCCCCCCCGCCCCCTTTTTTACACTTGAGATTCAAGCCCTGAAGGCAAGTGAAGAAATCATCTGTGGAATGATTTCCTCTGCCCCCCTTTTTTTAACAGCCTTCTCAGTATTCAGCCTAAAATGTGATGTCTTTTGAAACGGACGCTGCAACAGAGCTCCATTTGTGTTTGTCTTTATCCGCCTTATGAATACGCACGGATGCGTGTTTTAA